>NC_087217.1:41796996-41806996 GCF_015104395.2 Macrobrachium nipponense | reverse complement strand
AAACCTTCAACCAGGGTAGATTGTAATTCCATGCTAAGCATAAGTTATGAAAATAAAAAAATCATGCTTTCGTATTTCAAAGTAAAGTACACTTTAATAGAAGAAATCGTATAAATAATAATCAATAAAAATATGTTTCCTCTTGGTGAAAGAAATGTTCGTTCTATTTCACAATACTTGAATCAGGCTTGTTTTGACACCGTTTTCGTTGCATTCATTAAAGAAAAGTTCTCTTATTTGCTGCATTAAGTATAAGACAGAAAATGGAAAGGAAAGAGGAGGCAGACCTGCGTTGCATCGAAAAGAAGCAGAATCAATCTTTACTGAAGAAAGTCGCCGACCCTTAATTTATTCCCAGCACAATGGTGCGAAGGTGTTCACAGTGATCGAGTGCGAAGGCATTTTAGCTTCAGTTGGAGGAAATACATTTGCTAAATAGAAACAAAAGATGAATTATTAAAAAGAAGCTATGGAACTAAAAAGAAAATCAGTTAAGGATGCTATAATCTATAACCCAGTAGCGTATCACTGTATCTATGTAGACATGTTTTGGAACTGCGAAAAAGATAATCGAAATATTTGTAATTGGATGGATGGATGGATTATGGAATTTAGGGACAAGCCCTGGCACTGGGACCTATTTAGGTCATTCAGCGCCGAAACATTTGTAATTGGGTTTATAACAAATGTTATGCATCTGGATAGTCTCCATGCCTCGAAAGGTTTTATGATACTTCGAGCCACGGAAATTTTTATTTCAATAAAAGAAATGGCAGAGCCAAAAGACTTGTGGAATTCATTTCCGTAAGACAGGCGCTTATAATATGAAAGTGATTAGCTCGACAGGTTAAGTTTCTGATGAAGCCAACTAAAAGAATTAATTAGAAGATGGGAAAATGAATGCCTCGGGAGGAAGAGGAGGAGGAGGATCATGCAATGAAGGCAAAATGATTTCCGAATGATGTTATGAGAGAAGAGGAGTTGAAGGCAAGAGAAAAGTCCTTTGTTGTTGGAACAATCTAGCAAAACCGGACGTCCAGATCTTCCATCAACTTGGCTGAAGGCTTTTGGAACGATGATTGACGTTGAGATATAGAACAGTTGCCTCTGCCAATGAAAACTTCTCCAAGACTCTCCCGCTGTTTTACATTATCGGAAATTTTCATAGAAAAGGAAACACCACTGAAGTCCTTATATTCTGTTGCTGAGATTTCTGTGAAGGTGACTCTCGAAAGTTGAGAGTATATTTCAAAGATTCTCAAAATTTATGTTATCACTAAACACCCGAATACAATATATATATATATATATATATATATATATATATATATATATATATATATATATATATATATATAGATAGATAGATAGATATAGATATATATATATATATCATATATATATATATATATAGAGATATAGATAGATATAGATATATATATATCATATATATATATATATATATATATATATATATATATATATATCTATATCTATCTATATATATATATATATATATATATATATCTATATATCTATATATATATATATATATATATATATATATATATATATATATATATATGTGTGTGTGTGTGTGTGTGTGTGTGTCTTTGTGTCTGTGTGTAATAGAATTACATACAAAAATGAAAATGCATCTTATTTCCATTATAAAAACTCCTTATGCTCTATATAATGGGTCAAGGAAGAAAGAACTTCCAAAAGTCATTATGTCCATTCAGAATGTTGTTGCAAAAAACTGAATCATCATGTTTCTTATAAACAGATGCATCATCATTTCGCTGGGTCTACGTGACCAGGCTCTCGTGGGAATCTAGATCAAGTATAGATCATTATTCTTTCTCATGACCTCAAAAGTTATGTGTGTATGTTGTTTGAACGTATGTCACTTTTCCTTAAATCAAATTGAGAACTTTCATTATCATTCTCTCTTGATCTCCCATCTACTCAAGAATCCTTCCAAGAGCTCATAACTCTAAGATGAGTCTCGACTTGTGAATAATTAGACAGAATACAACAGAAAACTTCGAGATGTTTCAAGAACCTTGAAGAATACGAAATATGACCAGAAGTGAGATGACAGTCCCAGTCCCCTACTAAGACATGGCCATCAGAGAGAGAGAGAGAGAGGAGAGAGAGAGAGAGAGAGAGAGAGAGAGAGAAGAGAGAGAGAGAGAGAGACGCTAGCAAAGCGCCTGGATCACAAACTGCCATTCACCACTGTGAATCAAAATTACCCACGGGCCCGGTTGACCACTTCCTGCACATCGTAGAAAGTTGGTCGAAGCCATAATAATGGTGGCAGCTTACAGCCATTACAATGGAAGCCAGTTAGAAGCCTAAGAAAATTACAACAGTGGTAGACGGCTATGGACTCCGTCTTTACATCACTTTGCCACATCTTAAGAACGAAGTGTACGTCTAACAGCGTAGCGCAGTGGCCATGAAACATCCCGAGACGGCCTTGACCTCCACCGACATCCAACTGAGCAGATCTGGGCTAAATTTCGACTTCTACTTAACAATACAATAAATTAATATAACATCAATCCACCGCCGACGACATCTTGATATCATCGGCATCTTCATATCATCGACATCTTCATATCATCAGCTCTTCATATCATCGGCATCGAAACACCACATAACATATGCTTCCTGGACAATCATCAACTCGACGATGGAGGGAAACAACACGCGTCGTTGCAACAAGCAAAACATCCACCCCCGGAAAGAGAAAGGACAACTCACAGGCGGCCGGAACAGAACGTTTTTATACACAAGCAGAGGACACGCCATTTATATGAGCTAAGTAAACCTCTTTTATTCATTGCTATGTAGCCATTCACTTCATACTGACGTTCGATTTCAGGGCGTCCAGATAGCTGTTCCTGGGTGAGTTAAAATGACATTTACTAACTCTCTTTTTCAGGGATACCACTTTAATATTTTTTTACTGTTTTAAGTGTGTGTTATTCTCATCTTTTGCTGTGTGACTTATATTTAATTTTCTGTGTGCTATTTCCTTTTGTTGTGCATTTATTTGAGGTAGAAATTCAGTGGTTGCATGCGTCTGTGCAGTGGTAGGGTGTACCCATACAGATATTTTGCTAGGAATGCTAACAGACGTGCCGTTCGTAAAAACCTGTGGTAAAGATGTCTCCCACCACACCTCCTGGAGCGTCCGCCTCTAGCCCACCCAACAATCCCGTAGTGACTTTGGTTAATGCTAGATCTGCAATTATATCATTCCAAGGGTGATTCAATGGATTTTCGACACAACGGGTAGAATCATGGATTTCATCCGTAAACGCTCACTTAAAAGCAAAAAGTATCAAATCCATCCTTACAGTTTCAGGAAACTAAAAGCTTCATTGATTTTGCAAAGGGTGACGCTGGGGCATACCTTAGACTGAGAGGGATTTCCTTTCAAGAGGCAGACACGGTAGTGAGGAAGCGCTGAATGAAGTGTTAGCTTTGAGAAACATTCGTAAGATTATTTCCATGACTAATCTCAGTTTGGCTGATAGGGCAGTATTAATTGCAGACTGAGCGAATGCATGGACCAATTTAATCATTCGAATTAGGTTTTAATGCGGTGTTGATGATAAACTAACTCCCGACAGTACGGAACTGGAGATACACAAACAAGGTAGGAAACATCTGTCAAAATGCGCAGATTTAGACCCATCTCTTGTCCAGGCCTTTTCCAAACAAGAAAATAAACCACAACAAATAAATGTAATTAGGAATATTTCGGTCGGGAGAACTTGTTTCAGTTGTCAGGAGGACGGGCCACATGATGAATGACTACCGCATGTGTTTTTGCTCCATTCATAATTGCATAAAACCAGTCATATGCTCAGTGTGATGCTCATAACCGTTGCCACCGTAATGGGAAAAATACACAGAATGTCGGTACTGATAATAATAAGAAACTCCCCAACCATACTAAGAAAAAAACCATCTCATGGTAATGCTGTGCAGAAACAAAACTCAGTTAAATCGACCTTCTAGGAATTCAGTTCCCACTCCTTCTGCTTAAAATAACCATAGTATGGCAAATTTTCCAAGTGTCCAGGGGAAAACATGTGCCGCGTAAATAACTCTATCGGGGAGAAGAATGATGTTGGGTCATCCATATCATAATTTTTTAAACTAAATAATAAATTTAATCACCTTGAAGACATGTGCGTAACCCAGAATTTTCCTGTGAATGACACGACCATACCCAAGAAGTCAGGCTAAGATCCCGTAGATTTCCACAGAATCCATGCTATCATTAGTTGGGATGAGCTACGTCCTACCTTGCAAACAGTCAATTTAGAACATCAACCCTTTAGGTTATTTTTCGACTCCGGTAGTCCACGTAACATAATGGACCTACGTACTCAGCACTTGCTGTTTTCTAAATTCCCTATTGAGAAATCCGAAGTCCGCTTATCGGGCATCGGAAATAATGAATTAAGCGTAGTGGGTACGACTCATGTACAGTAGCGTGTGGGAAAGCGTACGTTCACAGATACTTTTGTTGTAGTCCAACACATTAATATGTATCCAGTTGTAACTGTAGGATATTCACCCATGTTCATTCAAAACGTTGTTCTAACTCCTGTAAAGAATGGCGTGGTCAGCAAGGGAAAATTCTACAGGTCTTAGCACACATTAATATCCGTTTTGGACCAAAGGGAGTCAGATACTCAAAAAGTAACGTACATTGAAGAACCTATCACCTGTCTCCTGACAAAGATATCATTCAATCCACCCAACACAACTCTCGGAAACCCGCTCTGGCAACCTACACGCAGTCGCTCGAATCCAATATACCATTGTATCTCTTGATACGCGTTAGAAAAATTCTTCCAGGACCAGAAATTTTAATCCTTCCGGACTCTCTGAAAATTAATGGACTTTCCATAACACAAGCTTTGTACATTGTTGACTCCCATCACCAGGTTAATATTGAAGTTTGTAACCAACTGAATACCGATTTAGTAATCAAAGAGAACTAACATGTCATAGACGTTGAAGTATATAAGTATCGAATTCATACCGTTGCTGAAATTAAGCCAGTGCAACCGACTGTAGATGAGTCTCTTTTACAACCAATCAGAAACAAAATAAATACAAATATCCAGGATAAAGGGATTAGACAGAAATTTTTCGAGCTTCTGTCCAAATATCACGATGTCTTTTCCATTAGCGAGGGATCTCTAAGGAAAACAGATGTAATTGAACAACATATCGGGTTAAGGGATGAAAATAAGATTATCTGTGTACCCTCGTATCGCCTTCCTATGAAATTTCAGAATGGAATCAACGAAGAAGTAGATAAAATGTTAGCCGAAGGAGTGATAAAAAAATCCAACAGCCCTTATAACTTTCCTTTAATAGTTGTGCCAAAAAAGGTTCGGACTTGGAGAATATGTGTAGACTTCCGTTGCCTAAATGAGGAAACAATTCCTGATCGATTCCCACTGCCATGTATCGATGACGTTTTATCCCTGTTAGGTCAGAATAAATATTTCACTTCATTGGACTTACTTAAAGGCTTTCACCAGATACCCTTAGATAAAGAAAGCACACCTTTTAGCACAACAAGGGGACATTATGAATTTTTATGTATGCCTTTTGGTTTACGCTGCGCCCCTATCTCCTTCACGAAAATGATTAATAAAGTGTTTGGTGACCTGCTAGGTGTAACCCTCCACGTCTATATGGAGGATCGTGTAATTTTTTTGCAATACCATAGAAAAGCACTTGCGCAAACTTGAGTTAGTTCTTCACAGATTAAGACAACATCATTTTAGAATAAAATTTCTAAATGTGAATTTTTAAAAACTGAACTAGTCTATTTGGGCTTTACGGTATCCCGTCAAGGACTTAAAGTAGTCCATGTTAAAGTTTCAGCCATCAGCAACTTCCCTGTACCCACTAACGTTAAGGGTGTACAACAGTTTCTTGGTATGTCCGGGTACTACTGCCAGTTCATGCATAACCACTCACTAATCGCCGCTCCTTTAACTGACCTCACAAAGAAAGGTGCAGATTTCATATGGAAGAAAGACATCAATTGGCGTTCGATACATTAAAAGAGAAATTGAGCACCTTCCCTATCTTATAATTTCCCGATTTCAGCAAGGAACTCTTTATTGCAACTAATGCCTCAGATGAGGGGGTAGGAGGAGCACTACTTCAACAATATGACAAAAAGCTTTTCCCCAATCGCTTTTTACTCACGTAAATTGAAGCCATCTGAATGTAAATACGCAGTAATAGACAAAGAAGGTCTAGCTATTGTAAATTCGCTAGTGCATTTCAAGTTCATAATTTACGGTAATCCTATTAAGGTCCTTGCTGACCATAGGCCTCTCACCGACTTCTTCAAGGGCTTTAATCACAGCCTTAAAAGAACGAGATGGCATATGATCATTCGGGATTTTAGCGCGAAAATAGGATACTTACCTGGGAAAGCAAATATCGCTGACACGTTATCATGCAACCCAGCACCAACATATTCAGAACCATTGGCTGAATTAGAAGATATCGCCACACCCATCCATGGGGTGAGCGCCGAACTGGTACAGACTGAACAACAGAAAGACTCTCAGTTAAGTAGAATAATAAACGCTTTGAACGGAAATCCTAAAGAAAAGGAATACGTAAAATATTCGCAACAAAATTTCATAGTTAAGGATGATAATCTGTGTAGATCCGTGACTGGGAAAACCCCAAAGTACGTCGCAGTTGACTAAAGACCAGGTGGTAGAAGTACCAATCTCTCTCATATCGACTGCCCTAAACTGGTTGCATTCCAATCCCTTACACGGTCATCCTGGGTTTTCTATCATGTCACAAAAGGCCAAGTCACTACTCTACTGGTCTACGATGACTACAGATATTTGGAAAAACATAAACAATTGCAACATTTGTCACAAACACAAAGGTCACACTAAGACACCCATCAGGCTCGGAACTTACCCCGTGCCAAACAAACCTTTTGAACGGGTACACCTAGATTTGTTAACAGGTTTTCATGAGTCTGACAGGGGAAATAAACACCTCATAGTGTTAATTGACGTCTCAACCAGGTACACACAATTAATACCTTTAAGGAATAAAACTGCTATTGAATGTGCAAGAAGGTTCTACGAATGTTACATTTGTAGACACAGAATTCCTTACACAATCGTCTCCGCCTCCGGCGGAGAATTCAACAATCTCTTCCTTAATTCCTAGTGTGTATTCTTAGGCATAAAGAAAATCAATACTATAATTTATCATCCTAAATCCAGTGGTTTGGTAGAACGTGTGAATCAAAAGGTGTTAGATATTCTTTGGCTTCTTTGATACTGATGAACATGACTACTACTGAAAGCTCTATCTTCCACGACAACCATGTTCATAATGGCAAGAAGAACATCCCATTGTCAAGCGATCCATCTGCTATCAAAATTTCTTTCTGTGTAAGAGGAGAGGGCCTCCATCGGACATGCTGTCAGCATCTCCTTTCAAGGACTGCGAGAAGGGTTTTATTCGAAAGTGTCGATAAGAAGTTGAAATTCTACAGTATTCTCTTTTTTTCTATTTTGTTAATCTACAAGATAGAAAATTCTTTGGATTTGCTGAAATTCTTTGAATTTTTTTTACTTCTTTTGACTTCATGGACTTCTATAAATTTTACAAAATTGTCGTCCGCATATTATCTTTTATAATAATACAACCAGAATTGTAGATCCGGCTGGCTAGTCTTACTCGAAAAGCCTTCCAATACACATAAAAATCTGTTAGGTTACATCATAAAAGATTATTCTTTTACTCCCAATATATTCTAAAATATCAAAGCTGGGCATTGTTGTTAAAATATTAGTAAGATTACTGTCAATGGTAAGACAGATTCTACGAGTATTTTTCTAAGTTGCTATCCAATGGAGGAGAGGAAATCATCGTTTGAAGTGAGATTTCGACCTATGATATGCTTTTTTTAAAATCCTTACAAGCATTCAGTACGTAATCCAGATTCATTAACTTTCTTATATACCTTATTGCTATTTATGTGTCACAGATAATTTAAGTAACATCTAGTTTAAGAAAATAATGTTATGTTATGTTATCCCTAACCATTCTGAGTTTAGAGATAGCTAAGTAGCTTCTATCGGCATTACATACTCAGTTTTCTTCACAACTGTAACAGCTTTACTTTTATCTTGTTCAGTTATAACTATGACTGTAATTTTGCTAAAGTTATATTTGTAAAGACTCGTAAAAAAAGTATCAGTTCTCAAGAATTTTCAAAATTTATTTAAAGACTGATCAACAGTTTCCTCATTTGATAAAAAAAATCACTATGAATGCTTAGATAATTTATTACAAGGCATAGTTTTTAAAATCTACGATATTTCTATAAAGAATGCAGAGGGCACTAATACATTACATGGCAGCATGACTGTCATGAATATTCTGATCAACACACTAGATATTTGCAAGAATTAATTTAGGCACTGAATTAAACTCTGAACTACAAAAATAGTTCAGTGGGAAGGGGGATATAGCAATAACAGAAAATGACAGATATTAGTGTCTAATCCATAGTTTTTGAGGTTACTGAGATAAATAGTGAAACTCCCAATGGCCTTCAAGTCCAAGTTTAGCCCCAATAGGAAAGTGGCGTGAGAATGGGTTGGAAGGGGATGACATATAAAAATAGCAGAAGACTACAAATTTTAGCGTCTAATATATAGTTTTAAGGTTGCTGAGATGAATAGTGACATTTCCACTGCCCTTCAAGTCCAAGTTTAACCCCGACAGAAAGGGGGATGAGAAGGAGGTGGGAAACGTGGTGACATCTAAAAATAACTGAAAACTACAGATATTAGTATCTAATCTATAGCTATTAAGGCTGCTGAGATGAATAGTGACACTCCTGATTCCCTTGAAGTCCAAGTTTAGCCCCGATAGGATGGGTCTGAGAAAGGGTAAAAAATAAATTGTAAAAAATTTCGTATATTAATGTCTAATCCATAGTTTTGGAGATCGTTGGGATGAACAGGGACACTCCCAGTGCCCTTCAAGTCCATGTTCAGTCCCAATAGGAATATTGGTTAGAAGTAATGTAACCAATAGGAATATGGGTGAGAAGCAATGTAATTAATTAACAATCTTAACAGGAAAGGGAAAAAGAGAGAGAAAGTTTATCAGTTGTCATTCAGTTTTCCCAGGTGGTGCTGGGTTCGTCAGTTAGTATGTATGTTAGTATATATTACATATGTAGGTTTGGCTAGGTTCTGAACTTTCAGCCTATTCGCTACTAAAATTTCAAGAATCATGAAAGGTCCTTCAAACTTCAGAGTTAGTTTGTAGTTCAGTCCTTTCCACATGTAAACTTGTATGTATACTGTATCACCTACTGTGTAGTGTCTAGTTTGTTAAGCATTTTTGTCGTGTGTATTCTTCATTATAATTTGAGCTTCTTCAAGATCCTTACGAAGTGTGTTAGACCTGTTTACACTAGTAGCCATTATGTCCTTAAGAGGAGCTGACAAATTGGTTGGTGGTGTGAGGATATGAAAAGGGGTCCTAGCAGGCATGCCGTAGATTGCTTTGTGAGCCGACATTTTGATAGAGTGGTGATAACTGTGATTGAGTGTGCTTGATACAGCAGGGTTGGCCATATCCCAATTTGGATCCATACCACCTATCAGGTTACGATAGGTGGTATGGATCCAAATTGGGATATGGCCATCTACTGCTCCAATTCTTCCACTCCACTTCCAGGGGTAGTGCCATCATTGAATCCTGTAGGCATTACTTGAAGTTCTTTGCAGCGTCGCCTTGGCCCCTAGCTGCAACCCATTCATTTCTTTTACTGTACCTGAACCTGAATTCATATTCTCTCTTCCATCTTACTACCCTCCTTCTCCTATTACCTGTTTCATAGTGCAACTGCAAAGTTTTCCTCTTGTTGCACCTTAAAACCTTT
>NC_087217.1:41769496-41791996 GCF_015104395.2 Macrobrachium nipponense | reverse complement strand
CATATATATGAAATCTATGGGGGTTGCAGCAGTCCCACAGTGCCTACTGACGAGCCGCCCCTGCTAGTGACGATCTCAAAAGTCAGTTTAACTGAGCTAGGATTAATTAAGATCTTACGAGTTCTTTGCTATACCGGTTTAAGAAATATTAGGTGCCTTTAGTAGGTTTACCAACAACCGAGAAATGTCAATATTTGACTTCTCCTTACATGAAGAAATAATTCAACCATTTGAAAAGTGCACTTGCGAAAAAATTTGTTTGCTTGAGGTCAACGTCCTCAGGCCTCCTCCACAAGAGTAAAGAAAAATATTTTAAAAAATTTCACAAGTTTCCAGAAATAAAGAAAACTGCTACGAGATGAAAAATTACTCGGGGTTAAAAGCCGTAACCTGATAAGCTAACTATAAAATTTAAATGTAATTTGACATTTTGCTAATGGGGCTCGAAGTACAACACACACACCTACACACACGTGTAAAGAGAGGAAGACTACGGCTTCTCCCTAGAAGGAAGATGAAACTATAGTACAGTATACAATAATATAGAACAAGGGCAGAAGTTTAGCACAAATAATAACTAAAGACCGAAAATCTCAAGTAAGTACTACAAAGAAAATACAAATTTCATCAGACCGCCACAGCTGTAAGAACTCCCTGAGTTTCCATTGCAACCTCGATGTCCTTGCTTTATCAATTGCAAAGATCATGGGTATACGAATTAATGAAGAAAGATTATGAGCATTCTAACTAGAAATGTCTTTGTTTTTTCTATTCCGTGTCTATTAAAAACTTTAGTTTTTAATTATATCATTCATGACTTAGGGAATACCAGCCATATTGGTCTTGTCTTCATCGGGGCGATGGTTTAAATTTTATTTTGTCATAACACAGGTGGTCAGCAATAGTGATAGAATATATATATATGTATGTATGTATGTATGTATGTAGGTATGTATGTAGTGTATTATTATCTATATATATATATAGATATATAATATAATATATAATATTATATATATATATATAAATATATACATAGATAATATATATATATATATATATAATTATATAATATATATAATATATAATATAATATATATATGTCTATATCATATATGTATATATATATATATATATGTATAATATATTACATATCTATATACATCATTAATAATATATATATATAGATATCATATAATATATATACCATATATATATACATATATATATAATTATATATATATTATATATATTATAATATAATAATATATATATAGATATCTATATAGATATGTATATATATATATATATACCTATCTAAGATCCATTATATTATATATATCTATCTAATATATATATTATATATATATATATATATATATATACTATATATATATATATATATATACATATATATATATATATATATATATATATACTATATTATATATATATATATCTTATATGTATAAAATATATATATGACTGGTAAAAATGTTCTGTTATAACAGAATTCCATGTAATAAAAGGGGCCCATAAAACACCAAAATATAAAGAGAAAAATACTATATTTTAGAGACTGCTGCTCCATCTTCAGGAAGATGAATGAGAAAAGTTACAGAAAAGGTGGTATTTATACCAAGAGGACCATTCACAGGTACGCCAATTTAATTCACTCCCGCTGATAATCATCCTTTAATCTTCTTAAGCGTCAGTTGAATTAAAACCTTGTCAATGATATCCAAGTCCCATGCTCCCTTTGAGATATTCATTACCTGTCTCTCTTTTATTAAGGCCGATTCCATCATTTGACTCTTGTACCGGCAGTTGCTGCTATAAATTATACATGACAAATTCCAGTTTGTACTATGATTATGTTCATTTATATGGTTGAAAATAGCTGAGTTCTGTTGTCCATACCTAACTGGCTGTTTGTGCTGTATTAATCTCTGGGGAAGTGATTTTCCTGTAAATCCAATGTAAGATTGGTCACAGTCCAAGCATGGGATTTCGTAAACACCTGTGTCCTTGGGGGATGTCTTTTGTTGGATGTTAATCCAAAATCCCAAATCTAAAAGTTACAATTGACCAATTACGTTACGTTAATATGAATTCAAAAGTGATCCAAGAGAGAGAGAGAGAGGAGAGAGATGTCTGAACGCCAGGGATTCAAAGTCTGTAATGAAACGCTCTCTTTCTCCTTGTATGGGCACTTCAAGACTCTGACGGGCTCAAAACGTTTTGGATTTGTGAAAGATGGTGCAATCTTTCTAGAAGCTTCTAATATGACATAACTTTACAGAATAATCGTGAAATCTCCACGTGCTATTCGGCAAAGACATACAAGTATGAAACCAGTCATGATGTTGTATGCTCAACAAAGACATGTACTCGATCGAAGCAAAATTCCATTATCAGACGCGATGACAGATTATGAAAACACAACAGAGATCTTGAGATCTCTTATCTCGAGGCATTGACATATTAAGGAAACAATCTCTATCTTAGAACGGACAAATTTAATCTCTCTCTCTTTTCATTCTTCGTTATATATCCTTTGACATTATGTTATGAAATCTGGACACACATTTTAAGACATCGTATAACTCTAAGCTAGCTAAGGTATCTGAAAAATATTCCAAAACTATTATATATAACATTTCATACATCCAAGAGAGGAAATATGCATTATTAAAATACCAGCATTTAAAATACCTCCCCATAGAAGATTGGTTATCACGGTGTTGATTCCAACAATTCGCAACAAGATAAATAATCAGCAACTACATTGTTTTTGCCACTTATGTGCTGCACTCGTAAATTATACTATTGCAAGCACAAAGACCACCGGTCAGTCTTTGATTGTGATTTTTCATTCGCTGGATAAATGATAGTGGATTGTGATCAGACAACACTAAAATTTCTTAATTCCTATGTCTGCTCACATACACTTCAAACTTTTTCAATGCTATGATTAAGGCTAAAGTTTCCTTCTCAATTGTCGAGCATACTTTCTGATGTTTTTTCAGTTTTGAAAACATGAAACACACAGGATGGTAGATATTATTTTTATCTTCTTGAAGTAGAATAGCTCCAATGCCACAGTCCGACGCATCAACTTGTATCACAAATTTCTTGTTGAAGTCTGGAGCTTGAAGTACTGGTCTTGAAGTTAAAATGGCTTTTAACTTCTTTCTTGTTACTCTGGAGCCCAAACAAACTTAGCTTTGGGACTAGTTAAGTCTGTCAAGGGAGCTACTATGGCTGAGAAATTTGGGCAGAAACGATGATAGAATCCAGCCATGCCTAAAAATCTCTGTAGCTGTTTCCTGGTAGTAGGTGGGGTAGCCTTACGGATACCTTCTATATTATCATTTACTGGAGCAAGAAGGCCTTTCCCAACTTCAAACCCAAGATACTGCACAGTTGCCTTTCCAAACTCATTCCTCTCTAGGTTGACTGATAGTCCTGCTTCTTGTAGTGTCTTGAAAATTTTCTTCAGAATCTGCAGATGTTCTTCCCATGTTGTAGTGTAAATCACTATGTCATCAAGGTATACACCTACTCCTTTTATCGATCCTAGCAGTTAATCCATCACTCGTTGGAATGTTGCAGGTGCATTCATCAGATCAAACAGCAGAACTGTATACTGATACAGTCCAAAAGGAGTAATAAAAGCTGACAGCAACTTTGCATTCTCATCTAAGGGAATTTGATAATATCCTTTCAACAAGTCTATCTTGGAAACAAACTTGGCTTGCCCAATGTTATCAAGTAACTGATCTATAAGTGGCAAAGGAAAATTGTCAGCCACACAGATGGAATTCAGTTTCCTATAATCAGTACACATTCTAAATGAACCATCTGGTTTCTTCACTAACACACATGGAGAACTGACGTGACTTGAACTGGGTTCTGCTAATCCATGTTGCAGCAAATACTCAACTTCTTTCTTTAGAACATCTCGATGGTAAGGTGGTAAGCGATAGGCTCTTTGCTTGAATGGTTTTCCATCTTCTTGAATCTTAATCTCATGCTTGGTTAGATCAGTAAGCTAAGGTACATCTGCAAAAATATCTGGGAAGCTTTTAATTACTTCACTGAAGTCTTCACCTTGTTCAAGACTCAGATTTTTCAGTTTATCCTCCAAATTTTCCAAAATTGAAGAAGTATTCATCTAGCTTTCAGCTCCCAATTCGTAGCCATCATCGTCTTCTGTAGATGAAGTTCTTTGTGTTATTGACACAGTTTCAGTTTTAGTTTCTGAGAAATAAGGTTTCAAGAGGTTCACATATATCTTCCTTTATCGTCTTCTTCTTTCTGGTGTTTCAATCACATACGTTCTATCACTTAACTTCTGAATTATCTTGTAAGGACCTTGAAATTTATTAGTGAGGGAAAATCTCTTGACAGGTAAGAACACTAACACTTGTTGTCCAACACTAAAACTTCTTAGCTAAGTCTTAGCATCATATCTCCTTTTCATTTTCTCTTGACTCACTTTCAGATTTTCTAAAGTGAATTTTCTAATTTCTTTCAACCTTTTCCTAAAGTTCTTTACATATTCACCTTGGCTTTCCTCTTGATTTTCTTCCCAATTTTCTGCAAGAATCTTCAACGGTCCTCTCACTTCTCTACCAAAAATCATCTCATTATTTAACCTCCCATACTTTCTTGATAAGCACTCCTAACTTCAAACAACATTAATGGTAAACCAACATCCCATTCTCTTCCTGACTCAGAACAATACTTTTCAATGTCTGATGGAACCTTTCCAAGGCACCTTGAGTCTCTGGATGATAGGCAGTGGATAACTGTTGTTTCATTCCTAACAAATTCATCACATCCTGGAATAACTTTGAAGTAAAGTTTGTTCCTCTATCACTTTGTACTATATCTGGTATACCAAACTGAGAAAAACTCCACAAGTCTTTTAGCAACTATCTTGGCAGATATGTTTCTAACACGGATCGCCTCTGGATATCTTGTCACAGAACCCATTAATGTTAACAAATACTCATTTCCCTTCTTTATCTTCGGCAGTGGTCCAACCATATCTATAATCACTTTGCTAAATGGTTCTCCTCTAACTTCTATAGGTTTTTGGGGAGCTTTCTTGATGGTTTCATTCGGTTTTCCAGCTATCTGGCAGGTATGGCATTCACTACAAAACCTGATAACATCTTTGTGAAGTCCAGGCCAGAAAAAATATTTTATGATTTTCTCCACAGTCTTTCTGATTCCCATATGTCCAGACTCATGAGCTACTGCTACCACTTGCTTCCTCAATGGATATGGATTCAAAATTTGATGATATTCGCCCCATACAGCATCTCCTGGTATATCTATAGGTCTATACTTCCTCATCAGCAAATCCTCCTTCAGATAATAACATGTAGGAGTTTGCTGTATCTCTTCTCGATCAACAACTTTGAAGAAATAATCAGCTAATGCTGCATACTTCTTCTGCAAGGCCATTAGCTTCTCTCTTGCCACTTGACCAACTTCAAGGGTTGAATTCTCAATATCTGTTAACTCAGCTATTGTAGTTTCACTATTGTCTTCAGGAACACTTTGACTACTTGGAGTCTCTTCAGGAACAACAGGTTCTTCTTCTTCGCTGCCGTCGTCTTCTTCATCATGGGAAATCTCTTCTTGGTCAGCGTAATTGCGTTTGCTACTAATCTTCACTCAGTGTAGCAGCTTTGTCAAGTTTCTTAACTTCTCTCTCTCTTAAATAGGCTTCTATATGTTCAGGAATTTCCCTAAGATATTGTTCAAGAACAAGTAATTCTTCTAACTCATCAAAAGTTTTAACTTTAGCAGCTTCTAACCAATGTTTAAAACACCTCATAGTCTAAGAAGGTTCCCCTCTCATCTTTTCTTAAATTTCTGAATCTTTCATTGTAGTACTCTGGGGTCATCTGGTACACTTGTAGCACACTGTGTTTAAGTACCTTGTAGTATTTACACCATTTATTGTCTGGCCATCCCATACCTGAAGCCACGTTCTCAAAGTGATAAAAAAACTCATCAGGAGCTTCTTCAGTAAACTTAGGTATTAACTTCTGTACTCTTACTACATGAAATACTGGGTCTTGATTACCTTGGTTAGGGTTAGACGGTATCACAGATAATGTGGATCTAGCTCTTATCAATTCCATCTCCCTTTCAAACCTTACTCTTTGTCTTTCCTCTTCTGCTGTTTTTTCTTCTTCTCTTTCTCTTCTTTCTTGTTTTTCCCTGTCTATTCTTTCTCTTTCAGCCTGCAGTCTCTCTCTTTCAGCCAGCATTTTCAGCCTAATCAAATTCTCTTCTGCTTCAATGCGTCCAAGCTCTAAATGTGCATCACTTTTCTCTTTCTTTTCATAAGATCAGCATGTGCTACATTCAACAACTCTTGAGCCAATTCTACCTCATCTTCATCAGTTATTCTACCAGAGTCTATAAATGATTCCATAGCAATACATCTTATTTGTGCCTTTACCATACTAGTAGACACATAACCACCGCATGCCACTGCTAAAGCACTCCACTGTGCCTTCAGAGAGGTTTCAGATGGTAAGGGCTGCTAAAAATACCTGAACCTTGAACTGAGACATTTTCTCTAAGTTATCAACTTACAATTCAACAGAAAAATGCAAAGCATAAACTATATGGTCACTCTCCTAGTAAAATATATCCCTAACACCACCAGTATATACTAGAATGATAATGAAATCTGTTTTCCCGGATCTCTGAGCACCATTAATACTTGTGACAAAGTGCCAAGTATCTGATTACTACACTTACCATTCATTAATTGTTACCTCACAACAGCCAGACACATGATCCTTCATCACAGGTACTAAACGACTGAATACTCTAAAGGCAAGAGTGATTCCTTAAACAACTCACCAGTATTACAGAAAATCAGACTAAGTTCATTAAAACAGGTGTGAGGTAATCTTATATGTAATTAAATTAACTAAAGGGCATCACTCCATCAACAACTTTAAAAGTCTAAGTATTTCCCTGATTTCAGAAGTCTAAGTACTTCCCTGGTTCTAACTCACTTCAAGTAAATTGAAGGAAAACAGCTCAATTACCACTCTATGTTTCTACCTAATCTCAAAAATATGCATGTATACTGGTGAAAAATAATCACTTATAAAAATTTTAAACACGAAAATTTATCATCAAACTCAAAATTTATAAGTGAAATACACAATATCAGGGAAATTTAACTGTTACTTGAAAACAAACCAAAATTTAATTAATTCTTGAATTAATAAAGTAAAAGGAAATCAAAATTAATTTATTACAAAATTCAAGAAAATAATTTCAATCAAAATTCAAAAGTGTTAGGCAATAATCAAAATTTGGAAATTAATTCACAAGTGCTAAACAACACTAAAACTTGAAAAGAATTCTAGTAAATGCAAATTAATTCACAAGTGTTAAATTCAATTAAATGTGCACCGACTAATTAATAAATGTAACTAAGTTAATTAAATTGTGAATGCAAATGAAAACACAGAAAAAGGTGTAAAATACCAAATTGGAAAAAGCACTAATCACACACAATATAAAATAAAAACACACACTTCATGTTACAACCTACCAGGTTGCAGTACAGGTTCTTTTAGGTCTTTATATTCACTAGGATTGCAGTCAGTAAATGTACCTCAGTATTAAGGAAAACAGAAACGGAAACTCAAGAAAACTTAACAATATTTATTACAAACTAAGAAATTACTTAAAGCAACCTCGTGAAGTTGAATACACTTAATTGCTCAGACAAATAATCAAGAGAACAAATACCTGGTTCTCGGGCACTCACAAGATACCCTAAAGCTAATTCACTAATCCCTAAACAAGAGAGAAAACATTCTTAATGTATAACAAAGTGGATCCAAATAAGGCTAGACAAAATATTAATATCCTAATAATAATAATAAGGTAGAAAGAAGTAGGAGATGAAAACAAGGAAAACCTCAATATTCCTACCTATAACACAAACCTAAGTAATGTGGGACTCAGTCCACTAAATGCCAACCCAGAATCAAACCTGACAACATATACATGTAATCATACACACACACACACACACACACACACACACACACACACACACACATATATATATATATATATATATATATATATATATATATATTATATATATTATATATATAGATATATATATAATATATATATATATATATATATATATATATATATAATATATATATATAATATATATATATATATATATATATATATATATATATATATATATATATATATATATATATATATATATATTCATAAATTATAAAGATTGACAAAATTACGCAATTTCAACTTAAATGAAGTATCAGAAGAGGAGTTGAATTCAGGGCCGTGATCAGTCCATTAAACTGCTACCAAAAGGGCCAATATTGAAAGCCAGGTACTAATGAGCAACGCCTTGTCCCGAAGGAAAAGGAACGATAATCGTCTTACCTGGCGGCAGCCTCCCTACTAGTCACCTAACGAGTCAAGTAGCTCTCACTCCCGTATAGCAGCTGGACGAGGATGACACGGCAGGTAAATCCAGAATCCAGTGCCGGGATACAGTGACGACACTGGTTTTCCCGTCAAAATCCTCAGACGGGAAAAAGGGGCAGAATCAGCGGTCGCAGATGACAGCTGCTGCGAAACTCTCCACAACAGTGTGAAGGTCGCAGGTGACAACAACACCTGCGCGATAAATAGCCGTGATCCAAAGACACACACGCACTAGAGACATATATTTGCATCTGCCAGAACCCGTTAAAGAAATATCCGTGCGAGTGGTCCAAAAGGCACAGGTTCTAAGTTGTCCTCCAAATCAAAATAAATGCTGCGACGAGAAACAGTACTGGTGAGAGCTTGTCAAGACCCGAACTGCTGTTGACCGGTCCACCTTGTCCACTCATCACCTTCTCAGTGTTTATAAACACTCAAAGCAAAAGAATAAAACAATCGTTAAAACGATAGTTCACTAATACACAAAGGTGGAGGAGGCGCAAAAACACTGACTAAGCCACTTAACTTCATGGTAACGTAAGAGTAAACATACTCAGCAAAAAGTAAACTTAGATGTAAACAAGGCTGATTTAAACCAAAATAAGAAATAATAATTTTACATTAACTTTACCTTGGTACCAATTGTCTTTCTGCTGCAGCTAATTCAAAAAATTCACAAATTCACAATTTTTCACAAAAGATAAGGCGCCGTTACACACTTGCACAATGTTTGTTCAGATTCCACAAAAAACACTAAATAATACTAAATAACTCTAAGAAATCCGAAAACTAAAAGTTACGAGAGAGAGAGAGAGAGAGAGAGATGTCTGAATGCCAGGGATTCAAAGTCTATAATAAACACTTTCGCTCTCTCCATGTATGGGCAACTTCAAGAGACTGACGGGTTCAAAATGTTTTGGGCATGCGAAAGATAATGCCATCTTCCTAGAAGCTTCTAATATGACGTAACTTTACAGAAAAATCGTGAAATCTACACGTGGTTTCGGCAAAGACGTACGTGTATGAAACCAATCATGACATTGTATGCTCAACAAAGACACGTACTCGAACGAAGCAAAAGTCCATTATCAGACGCGATGACAGATTTTGAAAACACAATGGAGATCTCGAGATCTCTTATCTCGAGGAGTTGACATATTAGGGAACGGACAAAGTTAATCTCTCTCTCCTTTCATTCTGTGTTATATATTCTTTTACATTATGTAATGCGAAATCTGAACATACATTTTAAGACATTTTATAACTCTAAGCTAAATAAGGAATCTGAAATATTGCAAACATCTTTCCTAACATTTCATGCAGTTGAAGAGAAGATTTATTTGTTATAAAAGTAGCAACATATAATATATATATATTATATATATTTATATATATATATATTATATATATGATATATATATATATATATATATATATATATATATATATATGTATATGTTTTCCTATTTGATACTGTGAGTTGGTATTTAGTGGACCGAGTTCGACATTGCTTAGCTTTGTGTTATAGGTAGGGGTATTAAGGTTTTCCTTGTTTTTATCTCCTACTTCTTTTTTACCTTATTATTATTAGGTTATTAGTAATTTTGGCTAGCCTTATTTTGGATCCAACTCGTTATATATTAAGTATGTTTTCTCTATTGAAATTTTCTCTTGATTAGGGCTTAGTGTATTAGTTTTGGATTACTTGATTGTTCCCAAGAACCAGATATTTTTTCTCCTGTTTATTTATTTATATGGTAAAATGTATTTATCCTCACAAGGTTGATTTGAGTCTTTTTGTAGTTTATATTAAATATTGTAAGTTTTCTTGAGTGTTTCTATTTCTGTTTTCCTTGACACTGAGGTACCTTCACTGACTGCAATCCTTGTGACTATAAAGACCTAATAGAACCTGTATTGCAATATGGGAGGTTGTAACACTAACACAAAATGTATTGTTTTTCAATTGAAATTCCCTTGATGAGACACCGTGCCTAAATCTTTAATCTAATTTTTGGGATTTTACTAAGTCATATATGCCTCCTTGTTTTCCAAAATGTATTGTTTTCAGACTAAATCATCTGTTGACCACGTGTGGATGGCTGCTTTAGAATCTCTAATCTTGCCCACAGGCATTTTTTCGTTTCTTTAGAGTGAATTAGACACTATGCTAATCCTGTAATATCAGTTTGGATACTGAGCCTTCTTGTACTATGTTTTTGCTCCGTTCTGATCAGTTGTGCCTCAAGTAAAGGGTTGTGTAAACCGAAAGATCTTGGCAATTCCCGGTTTTTTCATTTTCTTCCATGGCATCACCTTTATTTATACATAGCATCACGCTTTATATATTTTGTGATCAAGTTATTCACCATTTAGAAATTTTGTAATTGAAAGCTCCGGCACCTTTGTTAGGGCTATGGGCAGGCTGGCTCGGACGTCTGTCCAAGGTCAAGGACTGGGCTGAACTGAGAACGATGTCAGTTGCGAATCCTGGGTGTTGGGGCAGCTTTTCCCCCCTGTTGGCAGGTCATCCTGGAAACAGACATACGGCCAGCAAAGGTTCACAGGATAAGGGATCTTAAGAGTAGGCCTAAGAAGTACCTAACTAGCTACACACTCCCCTTGGGATACATCCCTAATGCTTAATGAGTCTTTATTCCCCCGCTATTCCAACTGGCACTGGAAATGCCTATGTCTGGCCTGAGTTTTCCCTCCTAAAGTCAGCTGATGTTAGGAGAAAAAAATGGCTGCTCTTCTAGCAAGTAAGTAAAATGAAGGATACTGGGAAGACGAGGCGATCAAAAACCGTAAAAGCTCCCCCTGTTAAGAAGGCATTCACTCCCTTTCGGGCGTGAAGGCCTCGGCTTAATAAGTCGATCACCTCGACTAAACAGTTCTTCTCTAACTGAGGTTTTAGAGCAGCGATACGGCTAGCTACAATGGCCTACCTAACTTATAGGTGGAGATGCTGAGTGCACTAACTTACTAAATTAATAATGTACTCTAGCCTAAATGAGAACTACTGGTCATCTGTAATGACAGGCTACTCTACCCCTATGTAAGATTACTTTGAAAATTCTACTTGCTACTACCCTAATGCCCTGGTACTTAATTATTAGCCTAACCTACTCATTACAATTAATTAGAGACGCAATCATTCCAGAATGTGGTATGCACGGCAAAGGTTTATCGAACTGAATTGTTAAAATACATAAGATGGGGTAATGATACGCGAGGGTGATTAGTGATTAGTAGTGTACCAGGGTGGAAATTTAATGAGGTAATTATGATACTGAAGTGAGGGTTAGTAATACAAGTTCTAGGGGTTAGAGGATTTGTCTACTGGCAGAGATCAGGCTGGCTACCTTCTCTGGGTAGGTGCTAGGATCACTCTGAAAATGAATGTGACACTGTACCTAGGGCACAGGTGCCAAGGAGAGCATGTGGCTCTTTGGTTAATTTGTGAGTTTGTTACGTCCCTTCTTCTTCTTTTTCTTATTCCTCCAGGGCCTGGCTACACCAGTCCTAGGAGTTGAAGGAGGCACCGACTCTGGGGAAAGGCTAGAAACACCGTCAGGAGCAGAGGCAGTGGTAGCCCTAGGGACTACAGGCGAACCCCCATACTTCGGCATCTGCAGCAACCATCATAGAGGGGGAACATACTGCAGGGGAGGCCCTCACTTCGGCTGCTGCAACAGCCGTCGTAAGGGTAAGACTCCAGGCTGACTTCTGGTTGGGCCTTTCCTTGTCGTCCAGAGAAGGTGTAATGGTGAGGTCTGCCCGAATTTCATCCTCACCTGACAGAGGTGATGGTGGAGAAGAATCGTGGACTAGAGATGAGCAATGGGCTGTATTAATCTCCATGCGTGTTGGAGGATCTCCTGTAGGAGGATCCTTGGTTAATTTGGGTGCCGGCGCTAGCTCGGGGGCCAGGTGCAGAGGTCAATTCTTGTGGTGGCTCTACGTCCAGGCTGGATGGAGCATAGCACTGCTCAGTGCTGCCAAGTGCCACTGGCAGAGAGTTGAGGTCAGATGGACCTGTGATGGGTACTGAAGGTGCCATACCTCTCGGTGTGCCCGGAGTGATTGGATACAGGGTGTCCTGTCTCTTGTGGAAGGCTGAGCCTTTCTGAGAATGGGCAGTGTCCGCTGCTTGTAGCTTGCTAGGGCACCTAGGCCAATTTGTGGAGTGCCCTATTACTTTGCAGGTTTTGCAGCGGAACTGCGAGTGATCAATCTCCCTCCTTGGAGACTGTTGGTGGCCGTATATTTCTGGGAGGAAGTAGGTCTTGGATGGCTCCTTGCTTTGGAGTAGTTTGTCCTGGAATGTAGTTTGCAACTGCAAGAGTGCATACTTTGGAAAGGTGAGGTCTTATGACCCTCAATTGTACAGTGGGAAGGATCAACTTAATAGGGTTGATACCTTCAATTGTGATTAGTTGCCGTCTATCGACGGTAGCCCCATGGGGAATTCTATCTTCCCGTATCAGGGAGATTTGAGCACCAGAGTCGTCAAAGGCTCTGACGTGACCTGGCGGATAATTGTTTTGGAGGGGTGCGATGGTTATAGGGCCCTTACCCAGGGGTCCCAGTGAAGAAGAATTGGTGATGGTCATTGCGATGGCGGGAATATTGTGATTTGCGCACCTTCCGTAATTTGCAGACATGTGACCCTTCCAGCCACAGTCTTGGCAGAACCTTCTCTAGATGGCACAACAGGTTGCGAATCTGTGGGGTCACCAAGGCTTGCACTGTGCTCTGGCACAGGTGAAGAGTCCTCTCTGGAATTGGTAAGATGTGGGGAGGTTAAAGAATCCTCCTTTGAATCATCCTCAGGAACAAGTCCGAGGTTGACTGGTGGGCTCACTTCCGAAATGGAGGAGGCAGGCGGTGAAGCGGTAAGAGGCTGGTAGGATGCGGACGGAACTTCTGGCTCTGACATTGAATCAGACCAGGCTTATGAATGGAAATGATGTCAGTGACATTGGAGGCACTAGCCTCGGAATCCAAAATGAGGGTTGGTTATTGGACATGCTGCAGGGTCCGGTGCATCTGGTAGTGGGAGCTGCACCCAGGGGAGACATGGTTTCAGGAGATTATGGCCAAATATGACCTGATAAACGTCATGAAATTTATCTACCATGCCCAGGCGGCACAGTGTGGTTTCCCTGGTCTCCTGGTCCAATAAGGGCATTTGCACCTTCAGAAGGACTGAAGGAACAGAATAGAGGTTGCCATCTATCCATTCGAACTGAATTTCTTCACCCTTCTAGATTTTGGCATCCCTTTCTTGAAATGAGGGAGACCTGGGCTTCAGCTCAGCCATGACATGTACCCACCGATAGGCGATAGGAGACTGTTCATCAGGGAGGGCTACATGGTAGCCTTGGAGAAGTTCACCCTGGAAACTCTCATCCCAAGGTAGGGACAGACTTGGGCACTGGTTGGAATCCACAGCATGCCCACGCACACAGCAAGTGGAGCAGAACCTCCGCAACCACCTCTTACCAGAAGTCCAGCTCATAGTCTGGGGTTTGGAAGCAGGGGAAGACATTTCCCTTAGGCTGGGCAGTAGAGGCTCGGATAAATTTGAAATGATGGTCAGGAATAGTACTGGATGGGAGTGCCTATTTGGTAAGGTGGCACTCACCTAGAAATGGGTTCTGCAAATGAGGTAATGAAATGTTCATGATGAACAATGCAATGTCTGAAAAGACTGGGTGCTCTGTGGCTCTTGGGAAGTGTCCCGTAAGTAGGTGGCACTTCGTGAATGGCACCTTCTAATGAGGTGAGAAAATATAATGGAGTGTGGTGTGTAGAGGTCACACTGATGGGCGCCCCTAAATTGGGATACGCAATGGAATGCGCAACCTGTAGGTCCTATACAGGTGCACGGCACTTATGGAGGCGTTCCTTGGACAGCACTATTAGAGTGCTAGTATTGCGGCACTTATGGAGGCGTTCCTTGGTTGGGTACTCCGGAATAGCGGATGCACAGTTGAATGGCTACCTGTACGTCCTGTACAGGTGCGCCCACTTATGGAGGCGTTCCTTGGACAGCACTAGTAGAGTACTGGTACTTATGGAGGCATTCCTTGATTGCACTGGTAGTGTGCTGGTGTGTCTCGTCGGACGACACTAAATGTAGTATATTAAAGTATACTGAAGAGAAAATGGTACTCTGTTCATGGAGGAGAGAAAGTAAAAGGGAGAGTACCTCAGCAGCCAGTCGAAGGACAGTGTCACGGATTAGTGGCACTGTAAAATGGTAGGGCCCTGACGTGCACTGCTGGTGGCCAGTCCTAGACTAGTAGCGGCTTCCTTGCATGGAAGAAATGAGGTTGCGTTGGCACTCTATGTGCAGTTTGTGCTTGCGGCATATGCAAGACCTTTGGAATAAAATGAAAAAGACCACTCGGGCAACGACAGGTAGCGGTAAATTGGAAAGTGCTCAGTCCTCGGCTGAAGTACTCAGTAAATTAAATAATATTTGTAAGACTGCAATGGACACAGGCGCGTATGTATCACACTTAGTGTAAATGAAAGACACATGAGGCTAAAATAATGTTAATGATGCATGCATAAGTAATGAATGTAGTACTCTTGGCTTTTTGAATAATGGGTTCTCTCTCTCTCTCTCTCTCTCTCTCTCTCTCTCTCTCTCTCTGAGAGCATAAAATATGATAAATGACGAACTCCTTTATGGTTAGTTGAACTAATGATTTTACTTTAAATAAGACGCAATTGGCATTGAATGATTTCCTTATGTTAAAGTTTAATGAAAGAATTGCTTTGGAATAAGTTTTATGATTGCAAGAACTCACTAGCTATGAACAATTTTTACGTTACTTGTAAATGGTTTGCGGTTGAACGCTTAGCGATTTACGACGTGTTTAGTTAACAATTCTTTTAAGGTACTTTACTTTCAAGATTTGCGTTAATTTACTTTACGTAAGGTAACTAGCTCCCTGTGACAAGTGAAATGGTAGTAAGGATTTTTGAAGAAATGTTAGCAAAACATTTGTAAATGAAAAAGGTTACGTTAAGTATGAAGTGAAATTAAAACTTTCGCTCGATGCTAAATGAAACGTGCGGAGGTGAGCAGAGCGGTGGTGGCTACAGCTGATCACTGTGTAAAAGGAGGCACGATTTACAACAACAAAATTCTAATTTGTTATTGAAGGCAAAACAGCATTAACTTTTCTGGCAGAATGATAGATGCTAGTATGAAGAGTGATATTATTCACGTTAAAACATCAAGATTTACGTTATTTGGTTTAAATCATTGAGATAAAGCTCGAGGTGATGAATGAATTGCTTGCCTTGTGGACGAGATGGCTGGCAGGGCTGGCCGCGCACACGCTGAGAAGCTAAGCGAGCGTGAATGAAAGCTAAGTTAAAACGAATTCTCCTAACATATCACAAACAAAAGAATTGTACACTTCTTTTGCCGTAACTATTAGTAGAAATCACTCCTAACTAGCTAGTTAATCAAATAATAACTTATATAGAGGAACCAATCACTTGACTCATAAATCGTGACATTGTTCAAGCGACCCAACAGAATTCTCCCACACCCGCAGTCGCAGTTTGCACGCAAAATCTTGAGACGCATGCACCCTCGAATGTCTTAGTGCGTGTAAAAAGACTTTGCTGGGATCTGAAAATTTTAACCCCGACACTCTGAAATATAACGGTTTCCACGAACAAAGCACTATACACTGTTGACTCACAGCAACAAGTTAATATTGAAGTCTGTAACCATTCGAATACCAATCTAGTAATCCACAAAACCTATATATATATCACGGATATGGAAGTTATAAATATCGCATTTTTTACTGTTGCTAAATTTAATCACGTCCAACCAGTTGTAGATGAATCCCTCTTATACTCTATCTAAAGTAAAATCAGTAAAGTCATTCAAGCAGAGGTGATTCAGGGGAAATTTTTTTATCTTTTATCTGAATATCATGATGTTTCTCCACTAGCGAGTGATCTCTGGGGGAAAACGGATGTCATTGAACACCAAATACGGTTAAAAGACAAGCATAAATGAGATAAATGACGAAGTTGAAAAATGTTAGTAATAGGAGTCATTAGGAAATTTTTCCCTTAAACGTCATGCCTGAAAAACATCAGTCTTGGCGTATCTGCGTAGATTCTGTCGCTTAAACGAGGAAACGATTCCCGATCGTTTTCCAAGGCCATGTACCAACGATATCTTATCTTTGTTAGGTCAGAATAAATTTTTCACCAGCTTGGATTTACTTAAAGGCTTTTACCAGATACCATTAGCTAAGTGAGTGTACCTCATACACCACCTTCAGCACACTCAGGGGACATTATCAATTTTTACGTATGCCTCCGGTTTACGTTGCGCCTCAAGTACATTCACCAGAATGATTAATATAGTGTTTGGAGACTTTTTAGGGGACACCCTACATGACTATATGGTTGGTCTTGTAATCTTTTCTAATACCTTAGAACTACATTAGCATAAACTAGAGCTAGTGCTACAGAGACTAAGACAAATAATCTCAGAGTAATATATCTAAATGTGAGTTTTAAAAACCGAACATGTTTATTTAGGTTTTATGTGTCTAGTCAAGGTCTTAAAGTAGTCCATGGTAAGGTGTCAGCTATTCGTAACTTTCCGGTCCCTATTAACGTAAACGGAATACAGCACTTTTGCGCTGTAGTGGGTATTACTATCATAAGTTTATATGTAACTCGTCAATCACAGCAGCTCCTTTAACAGATCTTACAAGAAAGGGCGTAGATTTATTATGGTCTGAAAAGCATCAACAGGCGTTTGATATCTTAAAATTGGAATTATGCAGTTCACATATCTTAAAATTCCCTGATTTAAATAAGGAATTTTTTTTTATTGTAACAGTCGCCTCAGACCAAGGGGTAGGAGGGGTACTACTTCAGCAATATGTTAAACAGTTCTTTCCTATAGCTTTTTATTCACGTAAACTAAAGTCCTCTGAAAGTAAATATGCAGTAACAGGCAAGGAAGGTCTATGGAATCGTTAACTCACTAGTACATTTCAAGTTCATAATATACGGTTATCCTGTAAAGGTCCTTACTGACCATAAGTCCCTTACCGAGTTTTTCAAAGACTTTAATCACAGTCCCAAAGGAACTCAGTGGCATATGATCATTCAGGTCTTTGGAGCCAAGTTAAGATATCTACCTGGGAAAGCAAATATCATAGCTGACGCATTACCCCGCAATCCTGCACCATACTGCAAAGAACCATTAGTTGGACTAAAAGATATTGTTAGGACCATATCTGAACAAGAAAATTCATTAACCCAAGGATCGTGAACATTGAAGACCTGGGTTGGAGCACTGAATTTACAAACTGAACAAAGCAAGGGTCAGCAGTTAAGCAAAACAATAAATGTTTCGAACGGAAATCCTAAAGCAAAAATATATTTGAAGTATGTGTAGCAGAGTTATGTAATCAAAGGTAATATTATATGTAGGTCCGTGACAAGGAAAACCCGAGGAACACAGCAGGTGACTAACGACCAGGTAGTTGCACCAATCTTTTTATATCAATCGTCCTAAACTGGTTGCATTCCAATCCATTACATGGTCATCCAGGGTTCTCTATTATGTCACAGTAAGCCAAATCACTATTTTACTGGCCTATAATGCTTACAGATATAAAAAGCACATAATTAATTGTCACATTTCTTATGAAAAACAAGGGACACACAAAGACACCTGTCAGTTTAGGGGCCTACCTCTTAGTGTTAATAGTTGCCTTGACACGTTATATAGAATTAATAGCACTAAAAAACAAACACTGCAGTTGAGTGCGCTAGGAATATTTGAGTGCTACATCAATAAACACGGAATTCAACACATGATAATCTCTGACTCGGGTGGTGTAAATCAATAATAATTTCCTTAACTCGTTGTGTGAATTCCTTGCATTAAGAAAATCAATACCATATTTTATCACCCAGAGTAAATCAGTTTGGTAGAACGGATAAATAAGAAAGTGTCATTGTCCTACGAGTTACACTCGGGGTATTGGATCCGAACTGGATTATAGCGGTTCTCGCAGTTTTAAATACTTTTATCATTCATATCATGTATCTAGAAATGATACTGTAAGTAGCCTTATATGGTACGCCCGCTAGAACACCTTTCCACATATTCAGGCCAACCATTAATTTATCAAATATAAAGAAGTATGGATACAAGTGTGAGTCGATATAATATACTCCATAAGAAATTGGAAGGGTTACAAATTATAATGAAAAGGAATCACGATAAAATCAATAAACAATATCCAAATATATATGCGTAAAGGTTTGAACTCTAACTTAACGCCTAAGTTTAGTAGCCCATTCAGTATTCTAGGGATATTAACGACAAATAAGCTAAAAAGTTCAAACACACATCAAAACCTACTGGTATACTGTTGGTTCCGATGGTTTATATTCGTAGTCAATAAAAAAAAAAAAAAGGGATTTTAAAGTAAGGAAGTCTAGAAGTGAAAATGTATACCTATGTAAATAATCCTATATTACTTACAGGGTAAGTAATATATATAAAATTTGTATGGAAACCTTTTTCATTAGTTTTGAATAAGGAATATCTAATTTAACATAAGTAATTACATTTATTTTACAATCTTGCAGGTTTCCAACTTGAAACTAATATTCTTCAATTTTGGTACTGTTTTTTCAGACATTCTTCTCGTGTGGGTGGAGTGTTAAAATAAAATAAAAATATCCAATTTATACATGGCTATCATTTGAAAGTACTAAAATCGTATTTATTACAGCAAGTAACGTAACTCTTAAAGCTGGCTTGCGTGCAGTCTCCTGCCAGGTGATGATGTCATCAGTCCTAAAAGTGCCTAGCGCGTTTTGCTGAATCATTATATAAATCGCACATGCATCAGTGTTCCTTTTAACCCCGATAACCCGCTTGCACAGGCTTCATCTGTAGTTGTGTTGTTGTCTTGTGTTTGCAAAAAACAAGCCAGCTGGAGTGGAATGTTTAGCTCGTGAGGTTCTTATGGGCAACGCAGGTTGTTAGGTACAAGTGTTGTATCCTATTCTTATCCCCGGTGATCAATGCAAGTTTAGTTAATGAATTGCAATCGTTTTAAAATCAATGAACAAAATAAGCAAATAGAATTTCTATAACATCAAAATGAATTATTTTTTTCTAAAATTCACAGACAATTAGAGTCAATAAATCACCTTATGGCATTGGTAAACGGGCATTTTAGAAGTATCAGGTCATGGATATGAAATATTTACTTGCAACATTAGCAAACTTAAAATTCAAGTAGGTCACACTCATGGGAAAATGTCACATTTCTTGAAAAATCCAAAGTTTATATAGAAATTAGTTACATAGTGGGTTCTTTCGTTGCATCTCCTGCCTATTATAGTTTTAACATTAACCTTAGAGGATGCGCGTGAGAAACTTGAATATGAACCTTTTGTTAGGGGAACATAGGATCGGATTTTATCACAGCTTAATTTCAGTAAGCGTAGAGAATTACAGAATCATGATTAATATTCTCTTCGATTCTTATGTTGCCTGGTAATCTTACAAATAGCTCCGTTTCCCACTTCTTTGTCTAGTAGCTTACTACCAGTAATATAGAATTTTCTTTGGGGTTCGTATTGATCTCTGTTAATATGGATATTTTTACAGTCGTCAGAGACCTGGGTAGGTTCACTCATTGTTATAATGCCATGGGTAAAAAAGTTTGTACAGCTGACTCTTTTGAATTCCATAATATATCAGCGAATTCATGTTGGATAAGTCTAGTCCTTAACGGCTCTCTCCCTCCCATATTTGGACGTTGTCTGAATTTACTTTACCCTTGTGACAAGTATAATTTCACTTACAGGCTGATTAACGGAGTCTGGTTACACCTTGCAGTAGGAGAGTTTCATGTCGCATGCCCCGCCTACAACGTGAAACAAATAAGCACCATCATAACTGAACAGGCTTATTTCGTGGATTTCCTGGACCGTCACCCATATCCCAGCGTTAATTTCGTTTTTAATGCGGAATGGTCCAGCAGCTGTTGGAATTGACTACAAAGGGACATCCCTCCAACAATTACAAACCAAGGAGGGTATTCAACGCTACGTTTGCGCAGGACTTGTGTTGGGGAGGATTTTATTCATCGCAGACATATTGGTAGGGCATAGGATGCAGAGAACAAGTATGGGCGCAAAATATAACGTCAGACCCAGCCCAGGCAATTTTCGCTTGTTTTTGAACTGGCCATTTCATTTGGCTCTAGGTGGTTGTCTGGAACTGTGTAATGGGCGAAAAGTTGTTCGTAACGCTAGTTAAATGTGTAGTAGGTATCTCCTTGGCTATGTATTCCATTTATTAAGTATCAGTAAAGGATCAATATCTATATAGGTATCATATATATAAAGCATTAGTAAATAACAGAATCCGTACAGTATCACAATCATTATATATCTATTAGAATGCTTATTTGAAGAATATAGAAGTTAATCAAGAATCAATATATATCTGTGTGTGTACGCACTAGGAATCTATTTAGAGTGCACCTAGCTTAATCACTTAGATTAGTCATTTATATTAATCATTTGTATTAAGTGCACATATACTGATCATAATTATATGAATCAATATATATATGTATAAATAAATCAGGTAGCCTATAATCAATCTGTTACCTTGTATCTTACGAACAACTGCAGTTAGTATATCAGTTAGTATATCAGTTAATATAAGATTTTTATCAGTTAAAATATGACTTTTATCATGTAAATCTTTATGTTATGCAATTATCAGAAGTACATTAGTATTTTCTGTAGCATATGTATCTTCATGAGTTGAAGTATAAAACTGTATCATTATATATCACGTGATCATTATTATTTACGAATATTATCATATGCATATGTCTTATATCTTATTACGTGAATCTGTATTTGTGTACACCATGAATTATTTTTACTTATACGTATTTTCTATATATCTGATTTTTTACATATAACTAATTGAATATCATTTCTTAACCACTTGCTGGTAATTATGGGTTAACTATATATTCACATTAGTGTCTGTATCACACTCCTATAAGTCAAATCCAAGTCAAGCTTTATGCCTTGAGTAATGTTCAGTGTTTGGTTTTGTAGCCGACCGAGCAATTATGTAAGTGTTACATAATAAAATATTTGGAATGTTATTCCATATATAAAAACTAAAACTATGATTAATTAAAACCAGTGACCCAAGAAGTCAACCAGTTTGCTTGCAGGAGTGTGATCGGACCAGATAAGATAATGTTAGCTGTGACATGTTGTATCAGTCAGTGTCTGGTCTGCTGTAATCTGTGGTCATCAAATCTATTGTTTTGTAAACTGTTGACAAAGCTTCCTGCTAGAGAAACCACAGTGACCTATAACCCAGACCGGCCTACATGACTTGTAATCTATGTCATCTGTGTGTATGTTTGTATGTCGATCTATTGTCTGCTCACCTCTGATTTGTGAACCAAACTGTATGTCAGACTTCAGTTAGCCAACTTCATTGGAAGACCTGTCCAATTTTATCTGATCTTCACGATGTAAACTTATAATAATACATCTATTTTTTGTACTCTGTGTTTCAACACTAGAACCTCCATCAGAAAGAAGATGCTGAATGAACTTAGAATTATCATCGAAATCCAAGATACTCCAATGAGGATGGGAGTCATAACAACCGACCTTAGCGTAAATTATCGCATGTCTTAATAACCCACAGGGCGCCTTGTTATACAAAGGCATCAGCCATACAAATGTACGTACGCTAGTATATTCTTGGTTCCAATGTAGGTGCGTTTTCCATTTCCCATGTACATGCCTTATTCAGTTCACTTATTGGTGACCTCACGCAACCTTTTCTTGTGATGTCATGAACATCTGATCCTTTGCCGCTCAGGTCAC
>NC_087217.1:41751996-41766996 GCF_015104395.2 Macrobrachium nipponense | reverse complement strand
GATCTTGGGATCGTGCCTAGTGTTCCTATGATTATGGGTACAATTTCCACTGGCATATCCCATATCCTTCTTATTTCTATTTTCAGATCTAGATACTTATTCATTTCTCCCTCTCTTTCTCTTCAACTCTGGTGTCCCATGGTATTGCGACATCAATGAGTGATACTTTCTTCTTGATTTTGTCAATCAACGTCACATCTGGTCTATTTGCACGTATCACCCTATCTGTTCTGATACCATAGTCCCAGAGGATCTTTGCCTGATCGTTTTCTATCACTCCCACAGGTTGGTGCTTGTACCACTTATCACTGCAAAGTAGTTGATGTTTCTTTTTGTACTGGTTCTGTGCAAATGCCAGACATTCACTTGCTATGTGTTTTATGGTTTAATTTTTCGTATTGTACTTCCTATATATGAGAGAGATGCTATTTCCGTCCATCGTTCTTTGAACATATCTGGTTCTTAGGGCCTGATCTTGTGCCGCTGTTATTATTCCTTCAGTTTCCTTCTTTAGCTCTCCCCTCAGTAGCCATTGCCATGTGTCATCGCTGGCTAGTTCTTTGGTCTGTCTCATGTATTGTCCGTGCATTGGTTTATTTGCCAGCCCTATGTTCTGTTTGTCATTCTCCTGTCTCTGTATGTATCTGAATCTTTGTCTACTTTTATTAGTCCTTCTTCCCATGCACTCTTTAGCCACTCGTATTCACTGGTTTTCATATATTGCCCCAGTGCTCTGTTCTCGATGTTGACACAGTCTTCTATACTTAGTAGTCCTCTCCCTCCTTCCTTCCGTGTTATGTATAGTCTGTCCGTATTTGCGCTTGGGTGTAGTGCTTTATGTATTGTCATATGTTTCCTGGTTTTCTGCCTTCGTCCATTCCACTATTCCTATGCTTTATCTGATTACTGGCACTGCCCATGTGTTTATGGCTTTTATCAAATTTCCGGTGTTGAGTTTTGACTTGAGTATCACCTTGAGTCTCTGCATATATTCTTTCCTGATCGTGTCCTTCATCTCTTGGTGTTTTATATCCCCTCTTTCCATTATTCCCAGGTATTTGTATCCAGTCTCATCTATGTGTTTGATGTTGCTCCAATCTGGTAGCTTTATCCCTTCAGTTCTTGTTACTTTGCCCTTTTGTATGTTGACTAAGGTGCATTGTTCTATTCCAAACTCCATCCTGATGTCCCCAGATACAATCCTTACAGTCTGGATTAAGGTATCTATTTCCTTGATGCTCTTATCATACAGCTTGATGTCGTCCATGAACATCAGATGGTTATTTCTGTTGCCTCTTTTCTTGAGTTGGTACCCGGCATCTATCTTCTGTAGTACTTTTGTCATGGGAATTATGGCTATTACGAAGAGTAGTGGGGACAGTGAGTCACCCTGGAAGATCCGTCTCCTGATATTAACCTCTGCTAGTCTTATTCCAGAGCTTGTAAGTATTGCTTCCCGTTTCGCATTGTGTTTTTGAGGAAGCTGATGGTGTTTTTCCTCTGCCCATATATTTTCAGGCATTCTATTAGCCATGTGAGTGGTATCATGTCGAAGGCTTTCTTATAGTCTATCCATTATTATGAGGATGCCTTTCCTCAAATTAACAATCATCACCTTGTCAAACTACAGCAAATACTTACTAAGCTGAATAAAATGTAAAATGCATACAGCATTTACACCTTCCCATTTGTTGCCTCTGGGAATAATCACCACCAGCAGTCACATTTTTACCCCGAATTACAATATATATATATATATATATATATAATATATATATATATATATATATATATATATATATATATATATATATAGAACTATATATATATATAGATATATATACACACATATATATATATATATGTATATATATATATATATATATATATATATATATATATATATATATATATATATATATATATATATATATATATATATATATATAAAGGTATAGGCCACAAGGTAAAATAAACAACGGAGTTTCCGCAAGATGTTTCGACGTTCAAACGTCCTTTACTTAGCAGATGAACTGACGTACATGAGGAATTGACAATACAAGAAAGGTCGTATAACTGACAGATAGGGATTATAAAGAGATTAGTACCTAGAATCTGACACACCATGAAGATGAGTAACCTTCCCAAATAAGTATAAACATGGGTACAATTTAATAAAAACAAAAATATTAAGACAATCTGCTCAGACCCAAGGACAAGGCAATTAAAGGATTATTATAGGTGACAGCTATTCGGAACTTTGGTAAACAAAAACATATTCACAATGCATATTCACAATACATATTAAACATACATATACAACGAAAATATCTCTAAGGCAACTAATTTTTTTTTAAGTCTGTAATTATATCTTTGAGGTCATTCTTAAACATGTTACAAATACAAGGGTCTAAATGAAACAGGCCACGACTAATATTGAAATTACAATGTGAAGTAAATTGTATTAAAGCAGATTCTAAAAAAATTCGTGATAAGACCTTTTGACCTTGCAATTACTGAACTACTAATCCAATTTATTCGGTGGCGGTTTTCACTTAAATGAATGAATATTAATAGCATTAGATGTTTGCCCAGTTTTTACAGATTATTTATGATGGCTTAATCTTACTTCTAAGCCCTTGCTCGACTGTCCAAGATAAAATGAGGGACAGTCCATACATGGAATTTTATATATTATGTTGTTGCTTTCTCTGGGGCCATTTTTGATTAACATTCCTTTTAGTGTGTTATAGGAAAAAACAAGGTTGACATTAAGATAAGGCAAACTGAGAATGTTCTTAGAATTTTCTTTCTCTGTGTTACTTACACTATAAAACTTTTTGTGGGCTTTATTATAACAAATATCTAATATATGTGAAGGATAACATAAATCTTTCCCTATTTTTCTTATGTATTCAATTTCTTGATCCAAATATTGGGGACTGACAATGCACAATGCTCATATAAACATACAAGAAAAAATTGATATTTTGATGTTAAGATGGTGACCTGAATAGAAATGAACATAAGTTAAGTTGTTGGTCGGTTTCCTATAAATACTGAATTTACATTGAAATGGTTCTCTATGTATCAAAGCATCTAAAAAAGGAAGGCAATTGTCTTTTTCTAATTCTAGAGTAAACTTAATCGATGGTACCTGGTTACTTAATTCAGAGAGTAAATCATTTACATGATGCAAAAGATTTACTACTATCCTTTACTCTACCCTTGCCATGTAAGTCCTTAATTTCACCGTAGTAAGTACTGTTTTGGACATTCTGTGGAATGGATACTTCAGCCTTCTTCAAGTCACTTACAGTTATTGAGGTCCATTGTTTGTGCCTTACACAGTCTTGGAGTTTTATAATATGTGCCACAATCCTCTTTAATTTATACCAATCTGAAAAATTAAGAATCAACTTGAAAGTGGGGTTATCATCAGTAGTAATCACAGTCAATGCTGCTGACTTAACCTTAGTGTCCTTAATTTCCATTTCGTTAGTAATGATCTGCAAGTCAGCCGGATTAAGTGGCCAGCAACATTCACTCTGCCTCAAGAACTCTGGTCCTTGCAACCACATGTATGATTGTTGCCCTCTGAAGGCCTTATCTGCAAGGTTAAACTTTGAGGGAACATAACTCCACTGATTGGGCTGGGAGTAATCCCGTATCAGGGATATCCTGTTTGCCACAAGTGTTTTGTACTTTCCCTGTCATTGTTAATTTACCATAATACAATTGTACTCTGTCCAAAAGTTTACTGTAAAAGGAGTAGTTTTAAAGGCATCAATCAGAGCACTGTGTACTTTTAACAGCCAAGCAAGCTGCAGTTAATTCTAACCTGGGAATAGTTGAATTGAGCTGAGTTGAATATAGAATTTAGGCCAAAGGCCAAGTACTGGGATCTATGTCATTCAGTGCTAAAATGGAAATTGACAATAAAAGGTTTGAAAGGTGTAACAGGAGGTAAAATTCGATGTTGCACTATAAATCAGTGTTAGGAAAGGGTGGAAAGTAAGATGAAGAAAGAGAATAAGAAAGGAAGTACAGTAATAGGAATGAAAGTGGTTACAGCTAGGGGCCGAAGGCACTCTTCAAAGAACCTTGAATAATGCCTACAGTGCACTGCATGAGGTCCACTGATGGCACTACCCCCCTATGGGGCTTACCTGGGAATAAAAACTGCCTTCAGAGCGGCAACTCCTGCCTTTCCATATAGAAAATGACAAGAAAACTACTTCACCAGTGTTAATACGAAGGTAAGCAACTACACCATAGCTTTGTAAAGTTGCATTACTAAATAAGTGGAGCTCCGTCTCACCCACATTGTCAGCAGAACCGGGGATAATCCTGTCAGGTATCACATTAAATAAAGCTTTTGTTTCATCAAACCACAATAATAGCCATTGAATCAATGCAGCAGGTAACCTCTCATCCCTTTGGCGACATGCATCCTGTAAAATTAACTTTTCCAAAGAACAAATTCCTGAAGGATCATGCAGAGAAGCAATCAACTTTAGTAGTGCCGTTTTAATCTGGGGAATATTGCCAAGAGCAAAACAACTTAAATTTGTCAAAGTTAAGATCCCATTCTAATCCTAATACTTTATGAGAAGGGAGAGTAGAGCCATTATTCACTGCAGACAGGGTATCATTATCAACCGAATTACATGGTAGGCACCTAGTAAAATTTTACTAATACTGATACATTTTTCGAGATTAAGTCCACCAGAGTCAAGAAATGCATAAGTTGCCACATACTTGCCGTTTTGCAAATGTACTCTAACTGGAATGATATTCATTCTAACATATTTGCATGACTAGAATAATGTTTTTGAAGTTACACTCATCACTGAATTATTTGTTAAAGTTTTGGAAACATCAGGTTCTCTGTGCATCAGGGTATTGTGATTTCCACCACTAACATCACAAGTTCGCTTATGCATGCAGACTTTACCAGTGTGTCTATAGCCTAGATATCTGAAACACAGTTTCTTTACCTTCAATAATCTCAAATCTTTCATTGTCACTCATATCCTTTAGTTTCTTGCAGTTATCCATAAAATGGCTGCCTCTACAGTGCCAACATTTGATACTCTCCATATCTATAACAGTAGGAGCTTTACAAGCGGCTTGCCCCCTTTTCTTGCTTCCTTGATGCACCTTATCAGTATTCTGTCCTATGCTGAACTGATCACACCCATAAGAGGTATCGTTTGCCACTTCAACCTCTTCCTCTAGAAAGGAAACCAAGTCTGCAAAACATGCTCTGCCCTTCGTTATCCTAAGGGAGTGAACTCTACAATGCCAACGTTCCTGAATGTTATAGGGTAGTATCATACCAATCTAAAATATTGTTTTTGAGTGTTCTACCTCGGCTGTCCCATCATCAACATTTGATACTGCATTTTTGCAGTTTGATAACAAAATGGCAAATTCACCCAGTTGCTTTGTGTCCTCTGGTTTCATGTTAGGCCACTCTAACACCTTTTTCAAGTAGGCATTGGCATTTTCTCAGAATCACCATACATTTTTGCAAGAAGATACCTGGCTTCCTTGTGCCCTTCATTATCAGACATCAACATATAAGAATTAACTATATCTAATAGTTTACCTGAAGTAAATTGGCTCAAATAATACAATTTATTCCCATCAGAAGTCACTTAGGAAGAAATAATACTATCTAATGATTTAATAAACATCTGGAACAGTATAGTCACCACTAAACTTCTTAATTTCAGTCTTTGGCATCAATGAATTCGTATTAAATTAAACCAATGTCTTCAAAAGGTCATCTTGAGTGTTGTCTTCGAAAGCACTACTCGTATCTTTGCTCTTAATCCCTTTTCCTGGATCAGCATTTTCAACTACTGGATTCTAATTAGGGTCAAAGTTTTTATACATTTCCTATTTGGATGTATACTCATCAAGTTCAGAGTTCATTTTTATAATTTCTTCTTCTTGCTCAACTTTTGTTTGTTTTATTCAATTCTCTGTTTCTCCATTAACCACTTATTGCATGCTTCAAGGGCTGCTTTATGTGCTTCAAATTTAAGCTTTTCACTTAACACTGAAGAATTAGTGGCTGAACTTACAACTGACCTTGACTTTCTTGATCTGTGCAACACAAGAGAATTACCTACCTGTGAGACACTATCCTCAAGGCCCATGACATCGTCCTGCTTGCATTTTTCGAATTCTATTAGTTTTTCTTTGGCAAACTCAGTAGGGTCCAAACTGCTTTCCATTACAAAGTCTGTTAACCTCTGGCATAATTCAGCTTTAATGCCCATTGTACTAAGCTGTCTTTCTCGAAAGTTCTTTCAGCTGCTCAACCTTTAACTTATCCATTTTAATTCAAAGATCGAGTACTAAACAATACTTAGTTGATCAACAGTATTGCCAACATGCATTAATTAATAGTTAATTTTCTACAATAATACTTTTAAGTATAATAAAAATGGTTGTAAAATTTATCAAAATGTTCAAGTTCACAACAAACAAATACACTTTAAGGTCGTATAACGGCAGCACTTAAAGTCCATACTCCAAAAGTTAGATATACCTGCAAAAAATGTTTATAGTCCCATCATATATATGAAAGCTATGGTACTTAAGGTAATTTCAAGGTATGTTCAGCACTAAAGTCCAGCTTTCATTTTCATAGTACACATATTCAACGAAAACCAAGCTTGGAACAACCAAAGCATTATCAACCTACAATTCACAAAGCACTAATAAATCACAGTTTCAACAATCATTAAACTAACATGCATTACATAGCATGAATCCTAACTTACACTAAACTAATTAGTGATTGGAAAAACATAATTATTCATCATGTCCTCAATATTCAATTTCTGTAATTTGCAGTACAGTAGAGAAGGGGTAGCTGTGGTAGGGGTATAAGAATGCTACCGCCGTAGGTTCTGCAGGTCATAAAAGCTGACTAAAAGGACAGCTGCTACCTTGCAGTCTTACTTTTTAGTAAAAGACTAGGCACACTGCCATTAACTGTGGAAACTGCTGCCTTGCAGTCTTACTTTTTAGTAAAAGGTTAGGCTCGCCACTAATAACTGTGGTTGATGACAGCAAGGGCATGCGGTTGTAAAAACTTCTTTCCCAAACAATAAATCATAACAGATGTTTTAAGGAATTTGAGTGCGGTTAGGGCTTCCCCTGTAAGCAACGTGCATCAGAATCCCCCTGCTGGCATGATAAATGGGCAAGGGGTACCACAGGGTTCACAACTGTAGCCAAAGAAGTTAGTGAAAGAGTGGAAGATGAGAGCAGGTACATGGAACGTAGGTACTCTAACAGGTAAACTGAGGGAGATAGTAGATGTGTGTGCAAGAGTCTAGGTGGAAAGGGAGTGGAACTAGAGAGATAGGAAATAGGTATATGCTCTATTACAACATGTCACAAGAGGGAAGAAATGAAGTTGGAATGATAGTAAGTAACAACTGGAAGGAAAAAAGTGGTAGAACTAAAGAGAGTAAATGATAGGCTTTTAAAGATTCCAATAACAATAGGGAGCAAGGCAGTAAATAGATTATCAGCATACGCTCCTCAGATGGGTTGCCAAGAGCAAGAGAAAGAATTATTTAGATGAGTTTGAGGCTTCCAGCAGAACAGTGAAAGAGGGGGAGAAACTAATAATAAGAGAGGCACAAGAATCAATTAAAAGAAAATCAAAAGCATTTAAGGACTGGAAAGTAAGGCATGCACAGGGTGCAGAAGAAAAGTATAGAGAAGAGGAAAGAGGTGAGAACGAGGGTAGGTATGGCTATGGGAAGAGCAGCAAAGCAGTTGAATGAAAGACTAGGAACAAGAGAAGGAGGAAAGGATAACTATAAGATTTCAAACTTGAGAAAAAGGCAGAGACAAGATGTGGGTAGATTGGATGTCATCAAGTATAGTGATGGAAATATATTGTATAGGGAGGAAGATATTAAGAAGAGATGGTGAGAGTATTTTGAGCAACTGATAAATACTGAAAATGAGAGGGAGGAGATAGGGGAAGCACAGAGTGGAGGGACTAGTGAGGGAGATATAGGATACAGAAGTGAAGAGAGCATTAAGGAAAATGAAAAATGGTAAATCACCAGGTCCATCGGCGTTCCAAACTGAAATGCTCAAATGACCAGGTACAGAGATGAAGAATTGGATGCTGGATTCATTAAAAGCTATATGTGAAGGAGAAGAAATGCCAAGAGATTGAGAGGAGAGTCTAATATATATATATTTTTACGTATTGGGCACAGTCTTGTGGACCCAATCGTAAGGGAAAAGTATTAAGAGGGAGAATATGGAAAATAGAGGGCTTCTGACTTACCTTGGATAACTATAAAAAGGATTGATTTGGTTCTGGGAGGTTGCCAGGAAGACTCAGCTGATTAATTTACCTTATGCTTATTTACAAAAGAACACGGACTGGCCTGGGCTAAGGCAAGGCAACTTGGCCACATGTGGCCAGAGCGTCGTATAAGGTCTGGACCACTCCTATATCTCACAATAGGGGAAAGTTGGCCAAAATCAAATTTAATTCAATGCTGGTTTCCAAAATTAATAATAGGTATCTTGCGTTAAGGAAGTGCTTGCGAGGAGATGTCACACATGACTCAGCAAATCTGGAAATCAAATTCCCAGATTAACCACGACATAAAATAAAGACCTTGCACAACTTTGCAATTAATCACTTTTATCTAACACACTGGGGGAGGAACTCTAGTGTTTAAATGAAATATTCAATGAAGACTTAATCTTGGACAGGTTACTGGGGGCAACACGTGTCCCGATGATTGACAAAGGGATTTCAGTAGAGAAGTGATAAAATGGAGATTTGAAATGGAAATAGCAAGATTCGTCTTAGAGGAATAGGGCTGGTTGGATTTTGCACTTTTGAGACATGCCTTTAATCCTTAGAGGCTTGAACATGTTCGTGATGTCTGAAGGGGAGCTCCAACCAGAGTAGACAAAACAAAGGCTGACTTCAAGTTAGAGAGAGGGTACGTCTGCCCTACTGGAGCAACTAGCATGGACTGAGAGCATCGTCGGGCAAGAAACTTGGGTGTTGGGGCTGCTTCTCCCCCCAATGGCAGGTCATCCTAGGAACAGGACATATCGCCAGCAAAGGTTCACAGGAATAGGGATCTTATAAGTAGGCCTAAGAAATACCTAGCTAGCTAAACATTCCCCTTGGGATATGTCCCTAATGGCGCTGGACATGCCTGTCTGGCCTGTTTTTCCCTCCTAAAGTCAGCTGATTAGGACAAAAAATGACTGCTCTTCTAACAACTGAATAATTTAAATGACTGCTGGGTAGCAGGGGTCATAATCATAATAATATATATATATATATATATATATATATATATATATATATATATATATATATATATATATATATATATATGCAATAAGGAGTAACTGACAATATGATTAAGACACCATTGTGAATGCAATTTGTATCTTTTCTTTCTGAGTGAGAGGACGCGATAAGCTGTGACATTTTTACAATGTAGATCATCAATTTAGCTTCTGCATGGAAACAGTGGTCCTAAGTGACAAGACAGCTCAGTTTGGAAGTGCTGGCGCATCTTCCTTGGGTGGCGCGATGTCGAAGTCGCTGCCTAAGCAGAACAGACCACGTCCTGTTTCTATGCACGGGCGAATGCAGATATGCTTTATGAATCTGGTTTGAGGCTGTTTCTTGGGCATGTACAATGATCTGTATAATGATGTCATGAACTTCTGACGAAGTTAGTGACGACACTTATTGGTAGTGTCTTGTATGTTAGTTCGTACTTGTGTGTGTGTGAGCTATTTCCCTACATAATGAGAGAGTAAGTTAGCCAAAATGGGAGAACGCTACAGAGTCAGCAAAGAGCCAAGATGGCTCCTTTAACAGTATTTTTGGTGAAGTGTATGAAATCTGTGTTGAATGGGTAAGCATACTTATTCATTAGCTAAAAGTGTGGCTTGACTGTATTTTGAATATTTGTTTCAAAGATGTTCTATTTTATTTGACCTTTTTATCTTGGTTTTTAATCTTTTGCTTATCAATGTGTTTTCCTGTCTTCTGTTAGGCGGTTCTGAGACAACGGGGAACTGATATGGTGACTTATTTAGAAATGGGAACTTAACTGATGTTTCGTGGTGTTACTAGACTGCTGTGACTATGCCTAGTATATATATATATATATATATATATATATATATATATATATATATATATATATATATATATATATATATATATATATATATAGATATATATATATATGTATGTATTATATATATATATATATATATATATATATATATATATATATATATATATATATATATATATATATATATATATATATAATATATATATACATACATCATATATATATATATATATATATATATATATATACATGGGGATACGGATGTACATATCACATTACATTGGTTGCTCAAAGTGAGATGTGATGCTCATAAAGGTGTAAGTTACCGAATCTATAAGGCAAGAGAGAGAGGGAGAGAGAATATCGAGCAAGAGAGAGAGAGAGAGAGAGAGATAAGAACTATATACATGTGGGACTAATTTATTAGTAGTTCATTTATTTTGAGGTCCTTCATAAATATTTTACAAATGGTACATTCCCGGACTAAGATTTAGGTTGTTTTTATTAGTGATTTGTATAATTGCTGATTCCAGTAAATTTCTTGAAACATAATCATTAGATCTAGCAATTACTGAGGTATCACCCCAATTAATACAATGAGATTTTTCACTCAGATGGATAAACAGTGCATGTGAAGTCTGGGCTGTTCTAACTGAATACATATGCTGCTTAATACGTGCACATAAATTTTTACTTGACTGACCAACGTAAAACGATGGGCAATCCTTACAAGGAATATTGTATAGGATGTTGTTATTTGTTACGGGACTATTCTTAATTACATATCTTTAATGGTATTGTTATAAGAGAACACTGCATTAACATTAAATGATTTAAATATTGATTTTATGTTATAAGAGAACACTGCATTAACATTAAATGATTTAAATATTGATTTTATGGTTTCAAATCCATGAAAGTAAGGTAAGCTAAGTACATTTTTAGGCATTTCTTCTTCATTAATAGCAACACTGTAAAAGTTCTTGTGAGCTTTTTGATAACATAAGTACACACGCACACACACACACACACACACACACACACATATATATATATATATATATATATATATATATATATATATATATATATATATCTATATGTGTGTGTGTGTGTAGATATATATATATAATATATATATATATATATATATATATATATATATATATACATATAACTATCATATATATACATATCATATATATATATATATATATATATATATATATATATATGTGGTGTGTGTGTGTGTGTGTGTGTGTGCGTGTGTATTTGTGACTGTTCCTACCTGAAACCACCTGAAGAGAGTGACGGCAGACTCTTCAGGTAGGTAACACTCACATACACACGCACACGACACACAACACACTACACACACACACACACACACACACACACACACACATATATATATATATATATATATATATATATATATATATATACATATATCTGTTTCGGCCTCGGGTATTTTTGTGTGTGTGCAACAACAGATAATTGTCCTAACCTTCCTAATATTTCAAGCTTGTGCGTTGGGCTCGCAGGTTTAGTAATGAAATATAAATCTTACCTCCGCCAACAAAGTTTGAAAGTTCGGCATTGGTTATGTCCTCTATCTAGCAGGACATTTCAATGTCATTATCAATACTTTATTGGCAGAAGTATGCCCGTTATGAATACAAAGAATCATAAGTACATTTCAGTGCTAACCATATTTTGAACACGCTTAATAAAACGGGATTTTGTGTAATAAATTCACATTTTGGATGACCACAAGTATAAACCTGGTCTTCAACCCTGTAAGTGGAGTTTCGACTAATTGACTGGCGTAATATAACCATGAGATTATTTGAAGTAACTTTCCATTTCAAGTCTCTACTTTACAGTATACCGTATGGTTTTACTTCTAATCTCCAAGCTCATTAATTTAATGGGCTCTAGTGCAAAAATTCCTTTAAGGGAATTCTAATACATGCGTTATTCTGCTGTATTGTTGATATGTAATAATATTTCTCCAAACTTTTAACAATAAATGGCTGTTCCATTCTTGATGGCTGTTTGAGTATTTAGGTCTTATTAATGCTGCATATAAAAAGTTTTTCCTCATTTCATAATTACTTTCTACTTGACAAAAATGATGATTCGTTGCTATTTATTATTTAGGCAGTCAGTAACACGTGCAAACATAAATAAATCTATACATACATATATACATACATACAGCGTTCCCTTTAGACATACATAAATATATACATACATACATACATATATAGCGTTCTACTTAGATAACACATAACTTACTGAAATATCCTGAGTGAGTAAGGGCCCTCAGTTTTATAATCTTTGCTGAATACTAACCCTTCCTTCGCTATTTTTCATGAATGTACCATATTTTTGCCATACCTGGACACCATCTCTTTCTTTGTTTCTTCATCCGCGTTCCAACCTTTCTTTCTTTAGTCCCTCGAGGCTATCATTGTGATTGTGACTATTATCATTTTTTCCCACTGAAGATTCAAAGACGCTCCTTTACCCAACGCTTCGTGTGTACAAACTCTAAATATACTCGGTCTTTCAGAAACTCACTCCCGTCCCTCCACACCTGCCCAAGAGAAACATTATACAGCATATAGAAAAGGTTCTATATAAAATAAATGGTGCTGATGCAGCTATAAAATTCAACAATACGGTCTTAAAGGAGGGTCATATTCCCGAATTGTTCGCTTTTCTCACATTATCCTTGAGTCACAAGGAATCTTACATTCAAGTCGGATTATTTTAATGATATGGAGCAACGTTCACTTCTTTCCCCTCTCAGATCCAGTGGGTGAAACAACTCCATTTTCATAATAATGTTTCAAGCGAGAGAGAGAGAGAGAGAGAGAGAGAGAGAGAGAGAGAGAGAGAGAGAGAGAGAGAGAAAATTTACCATAACTTTCTTCCATAAGAAAGTCTGCAGCGGGAATGTGTCTCTTGAAAGCGCCGTGCAATAACAAACGATACGAAGATATCTCAATGTGAACAAGCGTTAGAAAAAGCAAACAAAGACATTAACGCATAAGTAAATGAGACAAACCCGAATAACGGATTATTAATGGCACTCACATGATATAAAAATTATGTAATGAGAAAACAACAATGAATATAATTGCGGAGCAACTGATAGAAACAGATGAAATATGGATAATAAAAATGAATAGCACTTATTAAAAGGAAAGCATAGGAAATCGGAACTTTTTATTACCTTTGCCTGATTGATGCGTAAATATATATTATCATGATTTCTCGTTCTCGGTGTCTGGAAAAATGAGGCAGCTACTTACGGAAACTCCTGAAAAGCGGGGTCACTGGAGGAAGAATTGATATAAAACTCTAGAGATTTCATTTAACTGAACTATATTTACACCAAATTACGTGGGTAAGCAATTTACACCTTAATGGTGGCAGGGACTCGCAATAGTTCAGAGATGAAAGGAAATGCGGGTGATGGAAGGTCAGCTGGGATGCTGACCAGAAAATGGTCCTGACAGTTAAATGAGGGTGAGCACAGCGAATTCATTAATGGTTCCTGGCGTCACTTCCAAGGGTTCCAGATTTCTCACAGTGAGGCAGGGGATATTTGCATCGGCAAATACTAAGGTGATAAACACGTGGGGAAGTGTTAAACACAATTCTCTCTTATTATTTCACATCCAGGTCTACTCACAGGGACATAGAATTACTGGGTGCTTGCACAGAAGAGAATGTTGCGTTGCTTTATGAATTAAGGGAGGTGTGCTTATCATGAACAACAAATGTTACTTCCCAATATAACAGACGCTTGTCTAAAAGGGAATATGACAACTACCACTAGTAACAACACAAGGAGAATTATTTACAGTGTTGGAAGTAACAATGGGGAGACTGCGTTGCCATAACCAAAATAGAGAATGTAGTGCTGAGCCAATAGGGGAAAAGTCCCTTTGAAAAATAAAAAGGAAGTACAGACAAGAGGTAAAAAACGGTAAATGACTGCACTCGAAATTACTCCATTACAGTACCTGGTAAGCGGGCAGGTCTTGACTTCTTTTGAATTGCGGGGCTGATGGAGATGGGCTTGCACTGTGGAACTAATAGAACATGTAGTGGCCTCCAGTGGAGAGGGAGAGCAATGGTGGCTGGGATTCTCAGGTGGGAGATGCATACGCTGAGGCAGCTGGATAAATTCTAAGGCTGCTCATCTGTTATCCTCTTGTTTTTTCTCCCACTTTCGCCATCAGGCCTCCACTCCTGTTCCTACCCGGCCTGCTTTTTTTGCCTTAAGGTAACAGGGTAGTACTTTTGGTAAAAGATTAATTTTAAAGCAAACAGTAGAAACAGACAAAAATGAAGTCGTGGGGACAATTCAAAGAATATGGTAGACTGGTGATGAAGAACAACTTATAAATGTTTGATTTCCTTCTAAAAGAATTTATTTTGGCTTGGTTCTGGCTTACATCCTGAGCAATATTAATAAATACATAGACAATTAAAAGTTGAATTGTATCAGTCAAAACATGGATATATCAACGGCTTTATGGAATCCATTTTCTGTACATCTATAATAATATGATATATATATATATATATATTATATATATATATATATATATTATATATAATAATATATATATATATATATATTATATATATATATATATATATATTATATTATCATATATTATATATATATATATAGTATATATATGCAATATAAAATTATATATATATATATATATATATATATATATATATATATATATATTATATATATATATATATAAACTATATATTAATAAAATATCAT
>NC_087217.1:41741996-41746996 GCF_015104395.2 Macrobrachium nipponense | reverse complement strand
ACTATAAGATCAATATGTTTAAATCGTTTAATGTTAATGCAGTGTTTCCTTCTTATAACAATACCATTAAAGATATGTAATTAAGAATAGTCCCGTAACAAATAACAACATCATTTACAAATTCCTTGTAAAGGATTGCCCATCTTTTTTTTACGTTGGTCAGATCAAGTAAAAATTTATGTGTATGAATTAAGCAGCATATGTATTCAGTTAGAACAGCCCAGACTTCAAATGCACTGTTTATCCATCTGAGTGAAAAATCTCATTGTTATTTAATATTAATGGGGTGATGCCTCTGTAATTGCTAGATCTAAATGATATGTTTCAAGAAATTTACTGGAATCAGCAATTATACAAATCACTAGTAAAAACAACCTAAATCTTAGTCTGGGATTGTACAATTTGGACCCATATATTGTAAAAATGTTTTTATGAAGGACCTTTTAAAATTAAAATAAATGAACTACTAATTAATTAGTCCCACAGGTATATAGTAATTATCTCTCTCTCTCTCTCTCTCTCTCTCTCTCTCTCTCTCTCTCTCTCTCTTGTCTTGCTCGATATATCTATATCCTTTTTTCGTCTACTCAATAATCTTTTTTGGGAACATTTTTTGTAAATTTCATGGTAATAAGTTGTATATGCCTCCTTGTTTTTTTTTATTAAAATGTATCGTTTTCTCTGGATGAATCATTTGTTGACCACGTGTTTTGCTCCTTCAAGGAGTGGCCTGCCTAAAAATCGCTAATCTCGCCCTCAGGCGTTTCCTCGTTTTCTGTAGACTGAAATCGCCTTATTGTAATCTTGTAATGTCAGTTTGGATATTAAGCCTACTTTTCTATGTTATTCCTCTGTGTGTTCAATTATGCCTTAGTAAAGGGTCGTGCTAGACCGAAAGTTCTCGGCTATCTAGCTTTTCAATTTTCCTTCGTGACAAAAACCTTTATTTATACATAGCATCACGTTTTATATACTTCGTGATCAAGCTATTCATATATTATATATATATATATATATATATATATATAGGGGTATATATATATATATATATATAGTATATATATATATATATATATATATATATATATGATATAGATATATATATATATATATATATATATATATATATATATATATATATATATATAATATATATATATATAATATATATATATATATATATATATATATATATATATATATATATATATATATATATATATATATATATATATATATATATATATATATATATTATATATATATATATATATATATATATATATATATATATATATATATATATATATATATATATATATATATATATATATATATATTCTCAAGAAGCAAGAGAGACGTCTTCTGGTAATTTAAAAAGCTTTACTTAAGCGACGTTTCGGGTCCAGCCCCATCATCATTAAAAGGATTAATACACATAAAACATAATATTAAAGACTCTTCCTAATAACCAACGTTCATTTTTAAACTTCACATAAAACCCCTACTACATGCTAAGAAACTTGACCATCCCAACCCGTGAAGGGAAGAAGACAAGTGACCAGAAGAAGAAGGAAAGGTTCCAAGTAAATATAGTTATGCCAGGTAAAGAGGGGTAGCTGTTGTTTGGTTGTTTAATTTTGGATCTATTGTTTTTATGGAAAGCGATTCGAAGACAGCAAGCTCTTGTGGAGAAGAAGCCCGTGTAATGATTTTCAAGTGTTTGTATTTTATATTAGATTTGCATTTTTTTATTGTTCTCGAATATTCGAGAATTCTGGTGAAGACAACTGGACACCTGTTTTATAACTCACCCCCCTGTGGCTATCAATGCGGACTTCAAGAAGCCTACGTGAGGCCCCGACACTATTTCCCAAACTACATTTGAGACATGAAAATAAATAGACCGCATTCGAAGTCACGAAAACTGAGCCATCTTCTGACTTCCAATGCGGTCTATCTGTTTTCTTGTCCCAAATGTAGTTTGCGAAATTATGTCGGGGCCTCACGTAGGCTTCTTAAAGTCCGCATTGATTGCCACAGGGGTGTGAGTTATAAAACAGGTGTCCGGTTGTTTTCACCAGAATTCTCAAATATTCGAGAACATTCAAAAAATGCAAATTTAATATATAATACAAAAACTTTAAAATCATTACACGGGCTTCTTCTCCACAAGAGCTTGCTGTCTTCGAATCGCTTTCCGTAAAAACAATAGTTCCAAAATTAAACAACCAAACAACCGCTACTCCTCTTTACCTGATATAACTATATTTACTTGGAACCTTTTCCTTCTTCTTCTGGTCACCTCGTCTTCTTCCCTTCACTTGAGATGGTAATTTTCTTAGCATTGTAGTAGGTATTCTGCGAATTTTAAATGTATGTTGATTATTAGGACGAATCTTTTCATTATGTTTTATGTGTATTAGTCCTTTTTACAGCCGGGATGATGGGGCTGGACCCCGAAACGTCGCTTAATAAAGCCTTTTAAATTACCAGAAGACGTCTCCCTTGCTTCCTTGAGAATATATCTCGAACGACTACTGTTTTCCTGTGATATACATATATATAGTATATATATATATATATATATATATATATATATATATATATATATATTTATATATGTTCTAGTTGTATTCACATTAATCCTCATAATGCGGAGATCTTTAGAATATATATTTTTTCCGCGGTTGACCTTCACTTATGCACACAGCTACATTAAAAGATTCTATCAATTCAAACACAAAAAAAAAACAAAAAAAAAAAAAAAAAAAAAACATCCGACTACGATTTCTTTCGAAAAATATAAATATAACAAACACAACATACAGAAAAGATGATAAACAATAATCTTTCACCGATATTCCCGCGCATGCGGAGAGGTATGAGTGTAATAGGACTTCAATCAAAATTCCAAAGCATTGCTATTTGATACTCTGCAATACTCTACAGCCTTTTTAAAAAGGAACATAACGGTATAGTGGTAATAAATATTTATAATAATATTTATAATAAAAAGACGTGCCCTGTGTTTAGCTAGTCTATATGATATTACTACACTTATTCTCCAGCCGATTTCATTCATTTTCTTACCGATGTCCTGCAGGAAATTTTCTAATGTTACAGAAATATGGAAGTATTTAGAAAAAAAGAAACAAAAATTTCTCTTGTTAACGACCATTTCCCTGTAGAAAGAGTAACTCTGGAATGCAGAATTCCTCTTTGTAAAGGCATTTCATTCATACCAGAGAAGAAGCCTCGGGATTCGTGTTCACCCCAGTTCCAGATATTGCAGAAGGGGGAGATGCTTTGCCTCTCGTCACAATTGTTCTTATGCACAGGAAAAGGGCTGAGGCTCATGTACTTTGGAACTAAATCAACATCATGTTTTCGGCCATGAATGTACAGATATGAGCTTACTATTGAAGTAATAAGTTTCAAAGATCAGTTATTCCTCATGTTGTGAGTGCGAATGAAACATGTCTATATAAACAATTGTGTACAGACTTAAAATGCAGTGTCCTCTTGGACTAAAAAACAATGGAAAAGGGTATGAAAAATATAATTTCATTCAAGGTGAGGATATCGATGATAATGAAACTACTACTACTGTTAATTCGTTGAACAACTAACAGCACTTATCTTCAGTCCACGTAACATGGTGCACTGTAAGCAATACTTAAGGGTCTTTACAGTGACCCTTCAACCCCTAGCTGCAACCCTTTCATTCCTTTTCCTCTACCTCCATTAAAATTATCTTTCTTCATCCTACTTTCCACGCTATCTTAACAGTTGATGTATAGCGCAAATACGAGTTTTCCTCCAGCTACGCCTTCAAAATCATTCAACTCTCAATTTCACTTTCAGCACTCAATGACCTCATAGGTTCCAGGGCTTCGCCCTTGGCCTGAATTTCATATTCCATGGAGCAATCTGGTAGACGTAGTTTTGCCAGCATGGGCGTTTGCTCATAGAGCGACCCGTAACATCTGGTTGACAAAATGGGCCCGAGGCATGCCCTACCTAACAATCACCATCCTCAAAGGGACTAAATACTGTCATTATTTATGGGTTACTTCAACTCTATACCTTTTTGTTGCCCTGCACACTTGGTAGGCAAAGCATGGTTTCTGCATTGACTGAAGAAAAGCCACTAACCATCTAAATGCCACATTTTAATTCTACTTACATCTCTTTCAAGAGTGTTACGAGATTTATCCTACAAACAGTAAATATCAAACGCAGATCTCGCACAAAATCTGGTGGCTAATAGTCTAAATGTGGCCAAAGCTAATGCTTACAAACAAAAGCATAAAGTTAAAGTACACATGAGATTTTGCCAATGGAGTGAGAACATGATTACAGTTAATCTACAGCTGCCATGCTTCTCAATGATTGAGCTCTGTATCCGCTTCCAAAGAGTGGAGATAGAGCCCCACAACTGAAAGGGGCAGATTCTATCCTCGAGAAGATCCTGGACACTCTCTTACACCACACTCCATGCAGAGGGGAAGGATTTTATGTAAAGAGCTTCACTTGCTCCTCTTCACAGACTTCTTGCTGTCACCGACCCATGCCAGACAAGACCCAACCTCGACAATATGCCACCAGTAGACACACACAGAAGACATCACTGGGTGAGCTCGGGTCTCATAAGATGTTATTTGAAGCACTGTAAAAAAGAATTACCCTTGGTCATTTTTGTCAATGGGGCCATGTATTTCCGAATGAATTTCCCATCTCATGCAGAGTGAGAGAGAGAAGTTTACTTTCACCTTGCTTGTTCAATGTATATATATGTATGTCATCTTACGTGGGCTGAACCAAGTTAAAGTGGGGTGTTATTTAAACAACATAATTTTAAACCATTTGTTTTATGTCGGTGATATTGTTTTACTTCCTCCTTCAGTAGGTGGGCTACAATAGTTTGTAGACATTTGTCGCGATTTTATGTTTGACAGGCTTTTATTGTTAAATGTAAATAACACTAAATGTGTGGT
>NC_087217.1:41684496-41731996 GCF_015104395.2 Macrobrachium nipponense | reverse complement strand
GTTCAAAGGATGATGGTGATAAATTAAAGATACACTTTGCCTTCTGGTCAACGGAAATACAAACGCTAAAATCATTGGCGCTCCAAAGTTCATCATTTCCACACACACCTCATATGCCTTCGCTGACCATATCTATGGAGCGTAATTACTATCAGTCTATGATCTGGAAACTGTTACGTGTCTGGACAACTGCTGTGGCAGGAGATCCTGTACAATGTGGATGGCTCAAGAGGAACAGGGCGTTCATAGTGACATTACTCGATAATATTTATCCTGTTCCTGCAGACAGGATACGGCTGTGTTTCAAGCAAGCCCATACTCTACCTTGTTGCGCCCATTCAGCTGCTTGTTGGCCTAGCTGGCATATTTCATGTTTTGCAACTGTCATGTGTAATAAAACGTAATAATGGTCACATAGGAATCCATCATCCAAGGATGACGAGGAAGATATCTGAAAGAGTTAATATTTTCAGTTTATCAAATATTGAATGTTTTCATGATTAGTTCAATGTAGTTTTCTTGGTGCCTCATTGTTATGACACTATGGAAATTCGTGAAAGTGATGATCTTTTATCGCTCTTTTGACTGGTATAATTCATCGGTGTTATCTGCAGGTGTTATTAGCAGGGTTATATGTTTGTGCGGGTTCTGTTAAGGCATGTATAGAATTTGCTAGTGATTTTCAAGTGTGACCAGTTTCAGGTATAATTAAAAACATGGAATCAATTGGTGAATACGGTATCATTTTTAGTTATAATATTTTTAGCTAAATTCAGACCTATTTGTTTCTATTATAGTTGCGGCCAATCGTATGCATGATCCTGAACACATAAACATGAATGCTAAGATTAACTTTCTTCTGCTAATGATAAGCAAATCAATTGTATATTCTTTACAGTCGACTGTATCGTCCAGTTGCCTTTTTGGGGGGGTGGTGGGAAAGGTGTGGTTTCATAAAAAACAAAAAAAAAAAAAAAATGATCTCAATAGTGCCCAAGTGACATCCGGCTGATTCCTTCTCAGGATGTCCATAGAATCAGTCACCATAAAAGATCATCATTGCAGCAAAACGCTTCAACTCCCAAATCTCATTGGGACATGGAACTGGACTGCATCAAACCTTTTGCTCAGGACTTACAAACTATTTCTATTACGCATATAGAAGACCTGAAAGAGAAACTGCTAGTAACAGCACATAACAATGAATACAGACAATATCAATCTGTGTTCTCTCTCTCTCTCTCTCTCTCTCTCTCTCTCTCTCTCTCTCTCTCTCTCTCTCATTCAGCGTTAATGTATTCTGCGTAGATTTTATGGTTGTGTATTAAATATATACTAAAGCTGACATTAGTTATATAGGTTTTTACGTTATGCAGTTGATGACAAAGAAAATTGTTTTTCAACTTGCTTAAATCATGACACAAAAATGGCAGCATCGCAGGATAAGTTATCTGGTCCACTTATTGAATATCATTGAATAAAAAGTCAAATTCCATTGTATAAAAAACATCATCTGATTTGTGCAAGACATAGAAACCAATGAAAAGCAGGTCAAGGGAATTCTCAAAAGGACATTGGTAAATACTTTCAGAAAATAACTGAGTCATTCGATTTTGAATGAATGTGATTATTGAGGATATGGATTATTTGTAGATCTTTCTGAAGTTCGCTGTCAACATTAATATGATGGCTAGGAGGAACAGCGTTTATAGATATATGTGAGGGAACAAAAAGACAAAACAACCCCGAAGAGGGGAGACTTCCAGCAGAACTGGAGATATGGTGACATAAGAGAGATAGAGAGAAGAAAAATGCCACTGCAACCGCTCCGAACATTATGGAATGAGAGGGAAGCCACACAAGAAATAATAGACATGAAAGAGGAGAGGAAGGAAAGAATAATGGACAGATGGAGAGGAGAGATATGGAACAGAATTTAGGAGAGATAAAAGGATCATTTTCGAAGTTGAGGGAAAGAGTGAAACGCCATTTATGAAGATGATTACTCTTCTCATTTTGTGTGGAAATGTTTCACATGACGCGCCCTTATCTGAGAATCTCTCCTGAGCTTCTGAGATTACAGCACAATAATACGTCTCCTTCGAAAAATGCTGCTAGAAAGAAGCGTATATTTATGCCATAAGCTTAATGGCATACTTGTTTTATTGGACGTCCGACATCTATAAAATTGTCTCTTTACAGCACGGCGAGGGGACGAGGCTTACATTCCTTGAAGGTATTACCATTTCATATCTATTGTCAGCCTGTGAGATTTTCTTACTCTCTCTCAAACTTTCCTTTGCTCGATCTGACAAAGCAAAGAACGAAATCATTCATCCGGTTACAGACATTTTTTTTATCATGCATAGAAGACCAGGAATGTTTTATTAGAAAATACTTTATGTGGACTAAGCGGAGGGGTCACCCCTGACATCATTTCTCATGGAAATATTCTTAAGATAACAACTCCACTACATATCTAAAAATATGACAGGGGAAAGACAGATAGGGTAAACGAGAAATTCCGTTCCTTCGAGGATTTCTTCCTTCTCATATTGAAGTCATGGTCGTGGCGGGATCACAAGCTAAAAACAAGCGGGCAAGACCCTCCACATAAATTAACCAATCCGGCTGCCAAACTCACCCTCAGCCATACTTTCCTCTTTACGCTACGGAAAAAACGCAGAACAGAAAACACAAACACATGTACTCACCCCAATTCCAGATGCTCAGGGCTATGCTGTGTTGTCCGCTGGACGAGGTCGCTGAGACACCAACAACTGCTGCAAACCAACACACAACCAGCAACAAAGAACTATAACCACACAACTCAACAACAACACGACAACAACCAAGAACCACAACCACACAACTCAACAACACAACAACACCCAGGACCACAACCCCACAGCTCAACAACAACATAACACCCTAGGACCACAAACCCACAACTCAACAACACAACAAACAAACAAGGCCTACAACCACAATAACAACCAACGACTAGAGCCACAAAAACAACAACACTAATAAACCGCAACAGCTCACCAACAACCCACTCCACAACACCAAACCAACAACCTCATAAGCCCACACCCAACCACTCACAACAACACCAAGAAACCACAACAGCTCCCCAACAACAACAACAACAACAACCCTCAATTATAATAACTCACAACTCAATAGAAACTCACAAGATCATCAACCTCCCAACACACAAGCACAACCACCTTCAAACACACATAACAAACAACTCAAACAACTCCCCTGAAAGCACAACACAACTGACCAAAAATAGTGCTGCCAAGACCGCTCCCAAAAATGTCTGTCTTTCACGATTTCTCATTACAGACTGACTCCTCAGAACTCTGATTATAGCAACTAACTCCAACCGCACCAGCAGACAATGCAGAACCCACCAATAGCCAATTCAATCGTTAACCATCCATCCACCAATTACGCCCTCTCTCTCTCTCTCTCTCCTCTCTCTCTCTTTATGAGTTCTCAAGGATGTTGTCAAATGAACTCCTATAACTCCTCCATATTTCCTCCCCTTTACATTTGACAACGTCTCCTTACATTCACACCACCCACACTAAATGGCCTTCCACAACACCTATGGATACTCGGACACAGGCCCCCTGGATCTCAGTTACACTCTCAGTTACATCTCAGTTACACTGCCATCCACTTCTCCCAGACCACTTCCAGTCAGACTCCCATAACCTTCTCCCTCACTACTATCCTCCAAAATCCCATTCACTATCTCATGTACCCCTTCTAACTCTTGTCCTAATATCTCTCGTAACACTACCACCAAATCAGTTACCTCATTCACACTGCTGTCAAACTCCTGAAGAGACTCATTCATACTGCCAACCACATCCTTACCACTTGATTGCCTTCCTTCTGAAATCTCACTAAATCCTGACAATTCAAACCCACACACACTATACGTATCATTCTTTTCCTCAAAGTCATCCATATTACATGACTTATCAACCATCCTTATCCTAACACTAACCCCTCTAGCATGCCGCTCACTCTTCCTCCTTTCATTCCCTTTCTCCACACTTTTCCGCCTCCTCCCATGCTCAAGCAACACCAAATACCGATCTTACAGACCAATTTGCTCACTGCCACTCAACTCATGCTTGTTCACTTTCAACCACTCACTCATCCACATACTAGAGGACCCCCCCAACTGAATCCCCTTAACTCCTAGTTTCCCGAATTCCCAAATTCATCCTCTTTCGCCTACATACACTTGCTACATGACCTTCCATTCCACATTCAACACACTTTGTATGCTGTTCTCTACACATCTTAGCATAATGTCCATTCTTTCCACTGTTGCCGCAAACCACATTCACATGGTTACCCCGACATCCACTAGCTATGTGCCCTACCTGTCCACACCTGTAACATTCCATCTCCCTATCTGTCTTACACTTGCTCACTAAATACCTCGTTTGCCCACACCCGAAGCACGCTCCTAATGCCCACTGGCATTCATTCTTCTTGTGTCTTGGCTTACCACATCTGTAACACTGCTGCTCTCGCTCACATGTAACTGACCCAATTCTACCTACAATTGCACTCCTGTCTCTTTTAGGGCTAAGTACAGTCACGTTACTTGCTCAACCGCTCGCTCTGCCATTCGCCTCGACTCTTCTAAAACTGCCTCCCTATAGCTCTTAAACTCTGGTATAACCTCAGCTACTTCAGCCCTAACACTAACACTTCTACTCTCTTTCATACACCTATCTAACTCATAATCCTCTACTATTTCTGAAATGTTGTTCCACATTAACCTTTCATTAGTCCATCACATTTTCTCCTTACATTTCAGATTCATAAATTCATGCACACTCTCTGGTAGAGTTGCCAACAACTTTTGCACAAACTCTTTACACTCATTTATCCCTTCATCCCCAAACTTTTTCCTAGCTAATGTTTCCAACCTATAGACATACATGGACAACGACTCACCAACATTCATTCTTGCCTCTTCAAAATCATGCTTTCTCCTATATCTAATGCTACTCTTTATCCCTTTTGCCTGTTCCACAATCCTGCCTTCCACACTCTCATACGGCACATCCCTACACTCATCACTATCCCATACATATTCAACAAAAATCTTGTCAAAAAGCTACCCAACTCTCTTGCCCAGACTCTCTTGATATCCCCATACTTTGCCACACAATACTTTTCATATTCCTTAAAAAAGTCACCTATATCCCTACTACCATATTCTTCGTATCTTGCATATCGGGGTACCTCTCTCATATACACAGCTTTTCGTACTTCCTGCTCACTCTCACTCTCACTTTTGCTACTTCCATTCTGACCCTTCTTTCCCTCTTCCGAATACAACCAACAATAAAGAACTATAACCACACAACTCAACAACAACATGAAAACAACCAAGAACCACAACCACACAACTCAACAACAACACAGCAAGCAACCAAGGACCACAAACTCACAACTCAACAACACAAAAACAACACAACACCCTAGGACAACAAACCCACAACACCCTAGGATAACAAACCCACAACCCCACAACTCAACAAAAAAACAAGGACTACAACCACAACTCAACAACACAGCAAACAAACAAGGCGTACATCCACAACAACAACACTAGGAAACCACAACAGCTCACTAACAACCCCACTCCACAACACCAAACCAACAACCTCACAAGCCCACACCCAACCACTCACAACAACACCAAGAAACCACAACAGCGCCCCAAAAACAAAAACAACCCTCAATTATAATAACTCACAACTCAACAGAAACTCACAAGATCAACAACCTCCCAACACACAAGCGCACCAACCTTCAAACACACAGCACAAACAACTCAAACAACTCTCTGAAAGCACACCACACAACTGACCAACAATAGAACTGCCAAAACCGCTCCCCATAACGTCTGCCTTTCACGATTTCTCATTACAGACTGACTCCTCAGAACTCTGATCTGATCATAACAACTAACTCCAACCGTACCATCAGACAACCCAGCCAATTCAGTCGTTAACCATCCATCCACCAATTACGCCATCTCTCTCTCTCTCTCTCTCTCTCTCTTAATCCTCAAGGACGTTGTCAAATGGTACTCCCATAACTCCTCCATATGGTCACCATTTGTTTTAACTAATGGCATAATGTAATCCGATTTATAAAGGATAATATTAATTTTCTGAGACAACTTATACAGTTGCTATATTTTGAATGAAGATCTAGGGTAATGACTGATTTTCATTACAGTTGATGATATTTCTGCATTAGCGTCATCACTGTTTACTTTACTGACAGCGGACACATCCTCAAACCAGTCGACTATTCCTTGTCACTTTGTAAGGAAAACTTCGTTGTCAATTGACAATACAAATGACTAGTTGCATGAATGGCAATGCGGACAGTAAACAAAATTTGTAAGAATATTACATAAAGTTTTGTCCATAGTATTCACTGAAGGTAACTTCACTGCTGTAGCAGTGCTGATTTACATAGAACCACATGAATATCTAGAATGCGAAAATTCTGCGTAGTCTCGAATCGTCTGCAATAGTTTTACAACTTCAAGATTTCATCTTTTTTTTTTTTTTTTTTTAAGCATTATTCATTAACATGCCGAGTTTTGCATGGTTCACACTTCCAACCACAATTTATTTTTGCCTTTCTCAATAGTTATACAATCTTGAGAATTTGTACTTCAGACGATTAACAATCAAAAGTAAAACAAGAACGGCATTTAATAGTTAACCAACCGACTTTCTGGTCTCAGCATTAGATGCTGAAAAACAGGCTTTTACAAATTAATATTCGAGCTATTGACTTTCGATCAACTGATCAATCGAGATACTGATTTTCGAACTACTGAATCCGATTAACAAACGGGTTTTCGGGGATTTGATTTCGAGCAATTTACTTGCGTCAGTTATTTAGCTACTTAATTATTGCTTTCCCGTCTTTTGATTGAAGATAGATCTGACGACTCACGCGGATTTCCAGAAGACAGAAGAAATAATAACTTCAACCACAGGGGTGTCTGAGCAAAAAGAGGGGGTGTCACTTATGACTGCGGCAATAAAGAAAAGTCATAATGATAAAAAAGACTATCCTGTATGTACAAATATATCTGAATTATGATCACTTAATCTTATTTAGAATGATGATAGGCCTATATTTTTGTACTAATTAGCCACCACATGGTTGAAGATTTTTCGAATTGGTGCAAGGCAATCTAACTTCACCCGCTACGCTCTGGTTACTGAATTATCAAAACAAAGAACTCTCGTCAGCATGGCGAAACAACGCTCACTCATAGTACACCAGTACAAAGGATTACCCTCTGGAAGGTCCCACATGTCACTCGTTGTGGTGTGATTGTCTGACCTCACTGGCAACATTGTCCTTATGATGATAATTACTCCTCAAAAGGGCAAGTCGATCATCGGAATGCAAAACAATCTGCGCTAGTATGTGGTCAGACAAAAAGAGCGAGAAAATGTCAGTCACTCTTACCACTCCGGCGGTGGCATTGAGGGGACCCCCAGGTTCAATCCTCGGTGTAAACAGACAGGGAAGGGAGCTGTTCGGGTCTCTACACCACCATGTCCCATCACGCCCGTCAACAACCTCAGGCCCGATACGCTGTATAGGACTCCCTGGCCTGTCTGGAGGTCATGCCTCCTCCTCTTCCTGCTCCTAATCTCGACCAGGGAGAGCGCGTCCTCATCCCGAGAGGTATGAGGTGTAGGTGTGGTGGCAGTTGTTGTTGTTATTGTAGTAACAACAACAGGCACAGTCCCACTAGCCCCTGATGACTCCCACCCCGTCAGCTTTCTCCCCATCCCCCTGGGACGCCTTCCTCCTCAACAAAGATGGTGGCTGCCTCCTCCTCCTCGCCTTCAGACTCAACTTCCAGGTTGTCCTCAACGTCACTTTCAAATTCATTGAGAAGTGCGTTCATAGCATCTTCACCCAGAGGTCTCGGTCTCTTCGAGGCCATTGCTGATAACTAAAAAAAAAAAAAGCAAAACATTAGAAATGAGCACTCAAAGGAAACTCGGACATATAACCATATATGGTCATCTCAGCCAATGCCCCGGGCAAGCACGCGTGGTAAACACACCATCCTCCCACATATTCCAATGAAATACAAAACTATACAAATTAGTTATATGAAATAAATATGGTCCTACATGCATTAAATTATTATAATTTTTTTTTTTTTTTTTTTTTTTTTGCAAAATACACAAAATTTGGCACTCGAACGGAATTGGACCATATGGCAACTTAGGACATCTCAGCCAATAACCCAGGCATGCACACGATAAAACACAACATCCTCCCACATATTCCAATAATAAAACAAAACTATACTAATTAGTTATATAATAAACATTGTCCTACATGAATTTAGTTATTATAACTTTTTTTTTTTTGCAAAAAGCACTAAATGTGGCACTCGAACGGAATTGGACCATATGGCAACATAATGCATCTCGGCCAATGCCCCGAGCATGCACACAATAAAACACACCATCCTCCCACATACTCTAATAATGAAACAAAACTCTACCAGCATGAACACTGTTCAATATGCAAGGTTTACCTAATAACTTTGCTTTTTTGCAAAAAAACCCAGAAATTTGCACTTGAAGGAAAATGGACCATATGGAGATATATGGCATCTCAGCCACTTCCAAGGTCATGCACGACATAGATGCACCATCCTCGAACATAATCCAGTAAGACAATTAGCTATTATGCACACTGTCCCACATGAATTGAGGAAGTAATAATTTTGCAAAAAAAAAGAAAGAAAGAAATTGGCACTCGAAGGGGAATGGAGCATATTATGGCGTGTCAGTCATGAACAAAGGCATTCATATAAAAGATATATCATCCTCCGACATATTCCAGCATTACAAAACTCTACTAGCATGAACACTGTTCAATATGCAAGGTTTACCTAATAACTTTGCTTTTTGCAAAAAACCAGAAATTGGCACTCGAAGGAAAATGGACCATATTGGCGATAAATGGCATCTCAGCCACTCCCAGAATCACGCATGTGATACACACACCACCCTACAACATTTTCCATTATAACAAAACTATGCTAATTAGCTATTATGCACACTGTCCTACATGAATTGAGTACGTAATAACTTTGCTTTTTGCAAAAGAAAAAAAAACAGAAATTGGCACTCGAAGGGAACTGGACCATATGGCCATATACGGCATGTCAGCCATGAACAAAGGCATTCATATGATAAATACATCATCCTCTGACATATTCCAAAATTACAAAACACTACTAGCATGAACACTGTTAATATGAGGGGTTTACCTAAAAACTTTGCTTTTTGCAAAGAAAAAAAAACAGAAATTGGCACTAGAAGGAAAGTGGACCATATGGCGATATATGGCATCTCTGCCACTCCCGAGGTCATGCACGACGTAGATACACCATCCATCCAGACTTTCCAACACAACAAAGACACATGACTACTCCTTAAAGGTGCGTGAGAGTCAACCTCGACCTGGGCGATTCTCAGAAAAGGGGGAACCCATCGCACCTATCCAGGGTTAAATCAGTTGTAAACGAACCCTCATCCTATTCTATAGCCACAACCCCGCCCCCCTTACAGTTACAGTTACATGTACAGTCTATTCCGACCAACTCTCGAGATCATACTCGGGTGATACCAGGAGAAATGTTGGCCACTACAATGATTTCACTAAACCCAACATGAACTTATACCTTGATTTATTTATTTACTTTCTGTAATAAATAAATTTTAATGCAACAATATCCCTGAAATTGACTCCTGACAATTCATATCAGAGCAATACTCCCTAGTTGTAATAGCAGAGAGAAAGAAGTTATTAGAAAAATAGAGAAGACTATTTACAAGTTAAATGCAGCTGTCAGCAATATCTTTCAATAATACTTGTTTGAAAGAGGGTCTCCTTTCAATATTATTATTGTTATTATTAAAAACTATGACCCCAGAATCTTTTTTTTTTTTTTAGAATGCATAGAACGCACCCAGTAGGTGCTGGTAAAAAATACTGCTACATCTGCACCTTTGCTTATGTTTAGAATCTTTTACATTTGATGAGAACTACATTTTTCCTGAGATGACAGGTGGTGAAGTATCTAAAGGCTATTTATCATGTGTATTGTCAAGTACTGGATCCAGACAATTCGCACATTATTGAGGTTGTCAATATCGTTAGTAGCATGATGACTTTTTTTTCAAAGTATGACTTCAAAGGCAGCAGGCAACTAGAAGCGCCTTCTCTCCTAGCTTCTCAAATGATAGCCTGACCAATTAGCGCCATAGACATGAAACTCGATTATCAAGCAGCTGCTTTCTCACCTTCTTAAATCATGCCTCAAGTATATAATCTGTTTAAATCACTCTTTTTGTTCAGTGTACCTCTTCCACCAAATACTGCAGAGAAATTTGCATGATACGCCGGTGCTTTAGAAATGCTCTCATGGATGTCCTTCGGATAGCTACTTCAACACCCTTCTGAAGAAAAATTGATCGTACACGGAATAATAATAATAATAATAATAATAATAATAATAATAATAATAATAATAATGATAATAACAATAACAATAATAATAATAATAATATCCTTTATTTCACCTCAGGGCCATATATATAGAATATACAAAATGCAGACAGTAACATACACAATCTAGATACATGTGACAAGATAAGAAAAAAATTAATAATCGGCACTTATCAACCAAATAGCTGAGGTAGCATAAAAGATAGTAATCATAATACTGGTAATAACAGTAGTAGTGTTGGTGAGAAAAAAAAATGAATTGAAAGTTATAACAGTTAGTGCACAGATTATATAACTTAAATTTCATTTAGAGACCTTGGGTGGTTACAGTAGTCAGGTCCAGAGAGCAAAATACGAAAATTGAATGTAAAAAAAACTTTAACTTGATAGTATTCACAGTAATATTGAAAAAGTAAAATATCAGCAATAATTATAATAATAATGACAGAATCTGCAGATGACATCTTTCCAATACAGAGATTAATTCCTTTAGGGGACAAAGGCCTCGTTTTCCCATCTTTCCCACAATTTAGATCTTCTTCTTGCTTCACTCCTTAGGATGCTTTGTATGAGCGAGTTGCTGCTGTTTCTCACTCGGGTTACCAGACTGGACGTTGTTCGCCTTACAATGATTTTTAAATTGTCTAGGTGGTTTTCTATGAACATCTGTGTGGCGGAGTGGTAGCGGGGAGTGTTTGTGAGACGTCTCAAAATGTCATTGTGCACAACAGTGATACGTCTCATGGTCTCTTGGGTATAGCTCGTCCAGAGGGAGCACCCATAGACATTGTAGCGGAAGAGCAGCAGTTTCACGTCTCGGTGACAGAAGGCAAACTTCCTTGCAATCATGTTGCCAGTTGCACATAGCTTACGACGCCTCTGTTCAATGTCTGCCGTATCTTTTAGGTCGTCGGTGATAATGTGACCCAAATACGGAAATTGGTGCACAAATTCCAGCCGATGGTTTCCAAGGAAAACTTGTGGTTCTGCAATATGCTTAAGCGATCTCGGGAGCAGCGCGACATGCACTGGGTCTTGGTTTTGTTGTAAATTATATCAAATTCCTCTGCATATTGGCGGCAAGTGTCGATGAGTCGTTGGAGACCTTGCACTGATGGGGAAATCAGACCCATATCATCGGCGTAACAGAGGATGTTTATAGTTGTTTCATTGACGGTGCATCCGATTGGGAATTAGTTCAATTTGACATTCAAGGCATCTGTGTACGTATTAAACAAGTATGGAGAGAGAATGCCCCCTTGCCGAAGCCCGTTTAGGGAGCCGAAGGTGTACGATAATAAGTTACCCCATTTGACACAGAATTGCTGTGTGGAGAACCAGCAATGTAAAATGCCAATAGATATAGAGGTGTGCCTCTTTCATGTAGCTTCAGGAAGAGCTTCAGGTAGTTTACACTGTCAAATGCTTTTCTCACATCCACAAAAAAAAGGAAAACAGGAGAGGCTGATGATAGGTAGTAGTACAGCAATTCTTTCAGTATGTAGATGCAGATGTCGGTTGAGTGGTTTGCTTTAAACCCAAACTGGTTGTCAGAGGTGTGTAGAATGGGGAGAAGTATCACTAGAAGAACCGACTAAAGTATCTTCAATGCGATCATTGGGATTGCAATCGGCCGGTAGTTGCCAGGGTCAGCTGCATCCTTTAGCTTGTTTTTTATTAATCGTATCAAGTGAACTAAGAGTAGGGAGTCTGGAAGAAACTGGTGAATTATGCACGCATTGAATAGGGCAGCTAGTAAAATGTAAGTTATCGGATGGCAGAATCTGAAAGCCTCTGCGGGAAGACCATCACAGCCGGGCAATTTATTATTAGGTTAGCTGTTTATGGCATCGCTGATGTTACCTGGCATAATATGGTCTGCATAATGAAATTGAATGTTGTCAGTAAGGAGGTTATCTACATCCCTTCGGGAATCCTGATCATTTATGCAATTCAGGATATTGTTGAAGTGATCGCCCCACATACTTGCGATAGCCTCGTCTCCGACTGCTTCCCTTACTCTCTGTGATAGCTTTTTAGTTTTGGGATTCAAGGACTGGATATCTCTCCAAAGACGAGGATAATCACCAGATTCTAAGTTTCTAGACATTGCATCGGCTCTTAGTTGTTTTTCATTTAATCTGCACTGCTTAAGAGCAATTTTGAACTGAGGTCTCGCCTGTCTCATTAATAATGCAGTCCTTCCCTCGGGCTACCATTTTGCCTCCACAGTAAAAACATTTCTCGTGAGTATGTATACAGATCTTTAACCAAGTCATTCCATCCAAGTATATTACGAGAATTACCTAGACGAAATCTATTGGCAGCCCTGCCCAAAGCAAGCATAGCGGAGATTATGTTCCAATAGAATTCATTCAGATCCCTCCTGTGGTGGCCATTTCTACAATTTGTGTTAGTACAAAGTAAGGTGTCTGCCGGTTGAACTACTGACCGCAACCTGGTTTCCGTGGTCGCCCTAAAGAATCTGGTTTTCTGTTGGTTTTTAAAATCCCAGCTTAACGTTGGTGAGCGGTCAGTTAGGGGGGGTTCATGCTAGAGAGGAATGGGGTACTGAATGACACCTGTAATGGGATGTGATCGTAGCCCGTTGCAAGATCGTACCGAATATTGCTGTTCAAAATAAAATCATGAAGTTGTGGAGATGTGATGCAGTGGTCGAGCCAGGAGGTTGTAATTGCGTCCGCTCTATTATGTATATATGAATAGGAGGAGGGAGGGAGGAGCATTATGTCTGTAATTTGGAGAGCATGATTTTGACAGAAGCAAGTAAGTTCATTATAAAATTGTCTTGTGGGGTGGGAATTAAGGTCCCCAATTATACAGATATGATCAGCAGAAGAATAGTGAATAATACTGTGTAACTCCACTAGGATCATGCAGTAATGATCGAAATTATTGTTATTTTCCCATGGCATAGAAACATTAATTATTAGGATTTTAGAGTTCCCTACTGTCACTTGAAGCCCCAGCAATCTGTCAATCTGTCACTCCTGTAGGTCATCACCTTTATCATATTGTCTAACGATTTATGCCACAGGAAAGAAAGGCAGGCCCCCTTTCGGGCGACTGGCTATGATTTGATCTGTAACTTGCATTGATGAAGTCGAGAAGGTTCTGAAGTCTTCATGTATTGAATCGCAGATGGCAAGGTCATGTGGCCAGAGGAGCGTTTCTTGCAATGCAATGATGCCTTTTAAGTTTTTACAGAACATGTTTAGAAGAGGAATGTTCCACTTGAGGCCAAAAATATTCCAAGAGATTATGTTTAATATATTCATGGCTACTCATGAAGATGGGAGCTGAATGCGCTGATCATTTGGGTGGATGGGGGGTTAGCCAGGGGGAGTGGGCAGTCACTCCCCAAGGGCGGTTGGCTGGCACTTGCGGTGGAAGTGACCCTGGTTGGGGTGTCAGTAAGATCCCCTGGGGGTGGTTGGTCCCAGATTAGGTTATATCTTGAAACCATTGTATTAGGACCGAAATTCTTGCCTTTAAGAACGTCGAGGTGTTGAAATAGGCAGGTAATCCTGTAAGCCACTTTATGTTTACTTTTGCATGGGAGTTCGTGAGAGATGAGTGGGTCAGAGCCAGTGAGAAACTTGACTCTCTCCACTATGGCGTCTAGCGTCACCGATGAGCGCAGATTGTGAATTATTACATGACATCTCTTCTCAGGTGTTGGGCGAGGTGAAACGCGAATGTTAGGCTCCGGTCCAGCGGCCAAGCGAGATGTTCTTCTCTTCTTTCTGCTTGTATGTATCTGCCACCCCCCAGACCCCTCATGATCACTCATCTGCATCCACGATGGGGGGTTGGGGGGGAGAGATAGGCTGGGGAGAATCACGAGGGCTGGTAATCATCACCGAGATCTACGCAAAACCATAGTTGCTGATGCATTAATCATGTATAGCAAGACTTGTTTAAAAAGGGTCAGCTTCCCGCTCATCATCATTATTATTACTTTTTTTGTTAATTGATTTCCTCTGATTACCCTTTATGTTGACCGTTTTTTAAAGTTACTGGACAATATAAAGACCGTAGTTTATGGATCTAATTTACAGAACCTATTACAGTTAGAGGCCTCTGGCCTACAATAACTTTCTCAGGAACTAAAATCAAATTTTCCGGTAAAACAGCAGCCTTGGAGGTGCTATAATTCAATACATTCAGTTTGCTATAACCATTTACTCTTTAAGAGCTTCATTGCCTATCATTCTTAGTGTCACGTATGCAGTTTTACTCTAATTTCTACTAAAAAGATGTGTCGTAGTTTGCTGCCTCAAAAAGATTATAATAAGTTACATACTGCAATGATTACATTTAAATTAAATTGCTTTATGTAATGTCGGCATCGAATAGTAGTGTGTTCAGTATTATTATAATTCTTTCTCCGTTTGATCTCAGAAGCAAAATGCAAAGCCAAAAGATACATCGAGAGCACAACACAGAGCGGAAAGTGGCACAGCTGAGCAAAAAACTGTCAAAAACAGATTTAGGCGAAAGTTTTACATAGAATTACACCTAATTGCTGAGAAATCATGAGAAAGAAATCAGTAGCAATGTCAATGGATGGATAATGTAAAGTTATATCATTTACGACTAAGCTATGTAACAAAACGGAAAGAAATACTAAGACAAGTTTTGTTCGGTCTGATATCGTGATGCCCGTACTGCAGTTCATCACACAGACTTTGTCAGTCTCATACCGTTTGTATTTCTGAATAACTTTTAATATGCTCCCCATATGGGCTTACACGCCCATTCCGCAGTCTCTAATAGATTATAATCAACAAAATAGAACAATATTTATGCATTACACACCCACATGCAGATTGATTCTGCAAACTAAAGATTATTCAGCAAGACAAGATTTCTTGTGTACATTAACACAATATATGCACTAATCTATTTGCTAAGTGTGTCTTATAAAACCAGCATCAATGCTGTGCTATATCTGAAAGTCGAAGACCTTAGCAGTCACCATCTTCCTTACAGGCAAGTTTGCAATGTAACATTTATATTACGTAGAAGACATTTGTAGCTGCTTCCTGAGCTGAAATTCCAGATAATCCTTATGTATTGCTTTCTGAAGGAATAATCAGTTATACAGCTTATCTTGAAGTTCCAAAGTTGTTTACACTTCTTTTATGTGCCAGAAATAAATATAATTTAATTGCTTTTCGCTTTGTCAAAGAATAAGCAAAAATTTTTTTATTACTGCATAAAAAGTTTGATTGAGAAAGAATGAAATTTATTTAAAATCTGTCTCATATAAATTCATTATGAGGTTGTTCTCAGTCAAGATATGACTTTCGACAAAGCAAAGGCAGAATTCCCATCTATTAAACCAGAGCTCTTTTCACAAAAGGGAAGGCAATGGTCAGGATAGAGACCAGAGAACGAGGTACTCAACAGAACTTTTGGGGCTCTCGATTTGTATTTTTCAGTAATATCGACACCATTTAGTCTTCGATTTATCTGTCAAATAGTTAATCTTAAAGACAATATTACTATATGGTGAGATAGAGAGAGGCTGAATTTCTTGTATTTTGTTCCTTTTTTCTGCCTCTCTTGTGGCCATTAGTGAAGTTTTTACTTTTCTATTATTTTTTTCTGCAGTGATCCTTATTAGCTAACAGGAACTCAAACTTTATGCCACACTATTTTCAAACTTCTTGTTTATTATGAGAATCATCTAAAAACAATTCTCAAAGCCTGAAGATGTAATTTCCTTCGGCATTTAGTCTTAACTTTATCTTTGGCCTTTTGTTATTGAGGGAGGTTTTTCATTGTTGGAACAGTCATATCCAAGGATTTACTCTCCGCACTTTTCTTTAAGCAGCTCTTTCCTAAATTACACAGCGGATACAAAATTCTTGGCGTTAATGGTCATGAAACCACTCAGGCACAAGTAATGATGCCAATAAAAAGAATTTTATCGTTTACTGATAATGCTAATACGCATTGCTGTCGGCTTCGTTTTTAATTCAATAACTTCAGACTTTAACGTTTCTTTCCTTCTGGGCGGTAGGCACTGAAGCCATTTTCATAACAAAGACTGCGTTGTTGTTCTCAAGAGAAAACGACCAGACACCAAGTCTGTTGAAAACCTGCTATTATGGTGATCGTTTCATTTCATTTATATTGTTTACATCACTTATACAAAGATTTTAAATGAGCATCAGTGGTCATAAAGTCTTAAGTTTTAAAATCTAAGTTATAAAAAAAAATTGCTAAATGGAAGTCACTGCTACAAATTCCGGTTTTGTGAAATCCGTCAACTATAAACTTCTTCTCTATGCTATTGCAAAATAGGAAAATAACGTTTTCCCATGCTTGCATGTTCATACAAAAATCGTTATTACCTTTGGGAAATAAAGATAAGAAGTATGGAAGTCGCATTTTGCTAGAACGTTCAAACCACGATATAGTAATGACATGGTAGTCCCGCTCTAGCGACGAATTTGGGACTCATTTGCGCATATGATTTTGTGACGTCACCCGAACCGGTAGAGGCGACAATTTAATGATATAAACATAGGGATAATTACCTTTCTTACATTTTGCAATGCGATTTAATAAATATACCTCCATAGATTTAGGCGATGAATGCGATTTTGGACATCTGAAATATTGTAGTCCTCGTGAATGTCGATATCGGAGAAATCAAATAGGCGAAATGTTGCACAAATATTTTTATTTATTTATTTATTTTTCTTTTTCTTTGTGAAACTTTTAGACTTACGGGATCCTGAAGACTGAGGCCAAGACACTAAGGAGAAAGATGAATGACCTTAATTCAACCGCCCTCGGATGAGGACGACCTGTCGATTTACCGTCACCAGACAACGATTTCAGACTTCAACGTGTTTGACTCCATATGAGACGTCAGCTTGAAGGCTTTATTATATATATACATTAAACAATTTTGGTATCTCTCCATCCTCCGATGCTGCTTATCTGGTTTCAAGCAACCAACTTCAACTTTAGTACTATATATATATATATATATATATATATATATATATATATATATATATATATATATATATATATATATTATATATATATATATATATATATATATATATATATATATATATATATATATAAATATATATATATATATATATATATATATATATAGTACTAAAGTTGAAGTTGGTTGCTTGAAACCAGATAAGCAGCATCGGAGGGTGGAGAGATACCAAAATTGTTTAATGTAATTTATTTCGCTGACGTTTCAGGACCATGTATCCCATTTTCGAAGCTAAAAATTAAAAGAACAACAGAATTAAAAACAAACTCGGATTAAAGCACGAGAAAAAGTTATTTCTTAACAAAATGGAACGGGAGGTACAAGAGAAGGGAAAAGTGATTACCAGTAGCGCTGAAGCAAAAGCTGAGTGACTGTCAGGGTCCGTTTTGTTCCGACGGAAAATCAAGAGGTACAGAGGTGTTGACGTGGACTGAGTATTCAATTGGGGAACCAGTTGTTTAATAAAAAGATATTCGAGTATTGTCAATTGGTGTTCGTTTGGAGCTTTGCCTATTACTTTGAAATCCTTGTAATTAATATTGTACTTGCATTTTTTCCCACGGTCTCTCATACAGGAAAATTCGGGGTTTGATAGTTGGACACCCGTACAATAGCTAATTACACAATGGGAATTCAATCTTACCTTTAACAACCTCTGAGTGAAGCCCCCGTACTTCCCCAGGTCACATCTGGGATGATTAAACAAATATATGACTCTCGGGTCATCAAAGGAAGTAGACTCTCTTTATATCTAGACAAGGACTTGATGGTCATTGGGAATAAGTTTTAAATCGACTGCCGTTAGGTATTTGCTTACAATAAGTTTCAATTTTTGACAAAAAATGTCTATCGTAGATTATGGGGGCACTAGCGTAAGGAGGTAGTTTTGGTACCCATGGTAGTTCAAACGGTGGGTGGAAGATATTATTTAGACATTTTTTCAATTGTTTGTAAAAGAGTTCCAGTGGAAAACAGTTATTTACAAAGCACTGAAGGAGAAACATAATTTCTTCATGAAACGTATTCCACCCGGATGTTAAAGTAAACGCCCTGTGGAAGAGAGTAGACAGCGAATTTAACTTGAAATTATAAAGGCAGTGGCTGTAAAAGTTAGAACCCAGACCAATAAACGTTCTCTTTCTAAAAACTGTGGTATCAAAATGTTCGCCATGTCAAGGAAGGGGAGTATATTTTCCATTTTCATATTCAATTGTGAACTTGATATTTGGATGCATTTGACTGGCAAGTTCGAGGAATTCGTCTGCCCGATCTTTATTTCTAAATATAGGAATGTGTCGTCTACATATCTGCTATAAAAAATGAGGGTGACAGCCAGAAGGGCAGTCGTCCAGAAACTACTCCTTCAGGGGGAATAGGAAAAAACTTCGTCGGTATGAAGATACCTGCAAAAAACTTACTGATGCCCCCAAAGTAGCTGTTTTTAATGAATATAATATATATATATATATATATATATATATATATATATATATTTATATATATATATATACTTTTAGGGCATAGTTTTTCTCTAATACAATTTTCGTTAAAAGCAATTGCTTTAGTGGCATCAATAAGTTTCTTACAGGTATCTTCATACCGACGAAGTTTTTTCCGATTCTCGTTCGTCAATTTCTGGTGAAAAATACGCAGACTTCCTTCTTCCATTTATTGAATTTTGTCACGACAGCTGTTTCGCCTTATGGCATTATCAAGCGACTACTGACTTACAATCTGACCTTTCGGCCTATTTATCTCATCGTGTGGGAGGTATGACCTTGAGGTATGGGTACTGGTTAGTCTAGGGATTAACAGCTTAAGGGCGTTGTTTTAGATACAAGGGGTCCTCTTTGCAAATATGTACATGACCACCGTCGAAGAAAGGACCTTTAGAGAACATCAAAAACCTAGGATTTATGGGCGGTACATCGACGATATATTCGTCACAATAAAAGAGCCTGAAGATACCAAAAAACTAGCAGATGCTCTGAAAAGAAACTGAGTGCTCAACTTCACCACAGAGCACAGCCAGCAGAAGATTTTGCCATTTCTTGATGTCCTGGTAAAACAACAAGAAGGACAGTTTAAGACGACCGTTTATACGAAAGCAACGAACGCTGGCCGTTGCTTGAACGCACGCGGGGAGTGCCCGGACGCATTTAAAAAGTCTGTCGTGAGTGCGTATGTCAACAGAGCCTTCACACACAGCTCATCATGGAAAGATACACATAACGAACTCGACCGAATTCGCCAACTGCTGACAAACAACGGGTATGCAGATCAAATTATCGAAGCAGCAATAAAAAAGAAAATGGACGAATTTTACCAACCCAACACGATGGCGAAAAACGAGAACTTGATTATTTACCATCGTGTACATTATGGGTCTGCATACAAGGAGGATTGCTGCACACTACGCGGGATAATAAACAGAGGCGTAACCCCAAAAGCCCCTTACCATAAAATAAGCCTCAGGATATATAGTAAGCCCAACCTTGTAGCAGCCTTAATAATGAAGAACAGCCCCGCTCCGGGGGGACCGAAGGAGATGTGCACAAATGTAGTTTACAAATTTACTTGTCCAGAGGAGGTGTGTAAACCTCACAGCCAAAACTACATCGGGCACACTACAACGACCCTTCGGAGACGTCTGCTGGCTCATAGAAATCAAGTGGCCATCCATCAACATTACATAGATGTTCACGACAGGAAGCCATCTCTACAAGAGCTCATAGAAGGCACCCAGGTCGTGCACAGAGAAGACAACTACGGTCGCCTCTTAATAACGGAAGCGGTGAGCATCGCTATTCAGAAGCCGACCTTGAACGTCCAACAAGAATCGGACCATATACTCCCCTCCAGCAGGAGAAGGAATACGCAAGCCAACAGGGACCAGACAGCGCGCCCCAATCCACCGAGAACATCGAGCCCCTTGGAAGACATGAGAAGACCCAGCGTCAGCGAAAGTCAAGTAACATCCTTACTCAGGTCGCTGAGACCCCGCCCAACACGAATCAGCAACCGTTAACCAACGTAGACCATTTTGGACATACACACACACACACACACGCTCACTCACTAAAATTTAAATCATACACATTTATGTATAAACAGAAATTATCTCTTGTACCTTTATGCATGCTATAAAATATATACATATATTTGTACTCCCGTATTTAGATTTCTATATTCATTTTCATTCCTGTATGTAATTTTGTAATTTTTATCTAAATCCAACATGTAACATATTAAATTTTAAACATACATTTAAGGAAACTCTAGCACATGGCATTGCATTTTGAATATTTATTTAACCACTGTTTAAACTTTCACTCTTATTGTCACAGTACATATGTCCTTATGTTCTTTGTATCTAAAACAACGCCCTTAAGCTGTTAATCCCTAGACTAACCAGTACCCATACCTCAAGGTCATACCTCCCACACGATGAGATAAATAGGCCGAAAGGTCAGATTGTAAGTCAGTAGTCGCTTGATATTACCATAAGGCGAAACAGCTGTCGTGACAAAATTAAATAAATGGAAGAAGGAAGTCTGCGTATTTTTCACCAGAAATTGACGAACGAGAATCGGAAAAAACTTCGTCGGTATGAAGATACCTGCAAGAAACTTATTGATGACACTAAAGCAATTGCTTTTAACGAAAATTGTATATATATATATATATATATATATATATATATATATATATATATATATATACATAGTGTCTAGAAGGAGTCCATGATACGAGATTTAAAAGGCCAAGTTTATTGCATATGATACGTTTCGCACATACAACTGTGTGCATCATCAGTCTGCTCTTTTTGATCTTTTTTAGACTTTATTTTTTAAAATTGTGAATTCCTTTTAATTTTATATGATTGTATATAATATGTCTTTGTATTTTATTCACAACTCCTTCTGGACACTATAATTGAATGCTGAAGCACCCTATATATATATATATATATATATATATATATATATATATATATATATATATATATATATATATATATATATACATATATATATATATATACATACATACATACATATATATATATATATATATATATATATATATATATATATATATATATGTATATATATGTATATATATGTACATGTATATATATATATATATATATATATATATATATATATATATATATATATATGCATGTATATATATATATATATATTATATATATATATATATATATATATATATGTATATATGTGCACGTGTGTGTGTGTGCATGTAGGTATGTATTTATATATAAAAAAAAACTTTATATATTGAATTGAATAGAAGGGAGTAACTAGGAGTCACTGAAGAGAACATGATTTTTTGTCTGATGTTTATGTTGGATGGATAGCACTGGGCAAGGCCAATATAGTACAAGTCAGTCGGAGAGAAACGGCCGAGACAAATTTCGTGGGCCACATCTCCAGAAAGACCCTAAGTTGTGGTTGTCGGCCACGGGTCACTTAAAAGGGTCAGGTGGGAATGTTGTGTCGGCGTGGGGTGGATTGTAGCCCATTTTGGAAGGTGAGTCACCGATAATCTCTTTTCCGTCTGACCTCTACTGTATTGGCCTTAGCATTGGGTAATTTTATGTTGACCAGACCGATGCCTAGCAGTAGGTGAAATTGATCCTCTTGAAGGTTATGTGAAAACAACTCTCGTAAATTATGTAGGTCTTATATGTTGGCAACTGGAGAACTGAATTTTTCTTTGGAAGCGATACTAGATATAAAAGATCATAACTGAATCTATCAAAAAATACATTTCATGATTAAAATTGCTGAAATAACATGAAGTATCATACTTATCACATTTACGGTGTAGATGGATTCATGAAATGAAGAGCATTGCCCACATTATGGCAGCATTAGTTGAGCTGAATTTACCATAAGGCTATTGAACAAAGTTTGCTATTTCTATTTAAAAGCCATTGATCTATCCAATGCTCAAATTGCCCTCCTGTAGTGTGCTGTTATGAACTCCTTTATCATTTACATGTAAAAACAGCAGATGGAAAGCCAGACATTTACATGTAAAAACAGCAGATGGAAAGCCAGATATTTACATGTAAAAGCAGCAGAAGGAAAGTCAGACATTTACATGTAAAAACAGCAGATGGAAAGTCAGACATTTACATGTAAACAGGCAGATGGAAGCCAGAATTTTCACATGGTAAAAAACAGCAGATGAAAGTCAGAAACATTTTACATGTAAAAGCAGATATGGAAAGTCCAAACTATTTACATGTAAAAATAGCGATTTACATGAGGAAAAGCAGACAGACTGGTTTAAAAACAAAGCACATGGAAATCAGATATTTACATGTAAAAGCAGCATACGGAAAGTCAGACATTTACATGTAAAAACATCATACGGAAAGCCAGCCATTTACATGTAAAAACAGCATAAAAACAGCAGATGGAAAGTCAGACATTTACATGTAAAAACAGCATATGGAAAATCAGACAGAGACAAATAATATGCCTCAGTTTGATTCACTTGCCTTTAGAATGGCTTTAAATCCGAGTACATAAGACACACGACAGTAATAAAGCTCCCTGCATAGATGCCAAGAAAAGAGAAAGATTAATTATTATAGCACTCGTCTGACTCGTTCACAAAACAGACCAGACGGAAAATTTCTGAATCATTTTCTTCTTAAACGACAACTACAAATTACTAAAACAAATTCTTATTGCATATTCTTTGTTCCTTGAACAATTAAAGAAAAATGAATAAAAAAAATATGTGAGAAAGGATTCGATGTTACTTTTATTTCTCCCGCGATCTTTTCTTGCCGTTTCTTTTACTAGAAAGCTTTAGACCGATCTCTTTCTTGCACTTTTCTGACGATGTTATAAAAGTACAAATAGTTGCAAGTCACGCAAGAAAAGCAATTAGAAAACGAGGAAGTTATTAATGAGTCTTGATTCCTTTACTTCTCACTGAATCGTCATCAGAGCGGCTGCACTATATTCTTCAATTGAAGAATGCTCTGAATTCAGCCCAGACTGAAAGCAACATTCTTGTTTTGTCGATTATTAGAGCTTGTCTATAAAAATAAAAAAATCTCTCGCCAGACATTGGGCGATTTGGATGAAAACGCAAAAACATTTGGTAATTTTCACAAAAATTATCATTATTATTTTTTAAACTCATAGGGAACTAACTAAGTGTCATAAATTGTATTAACACTCAGTCTTTTATGGAAAAAAACCATACAAAGTAGAGAAGATTGCAACTTAGCAGGGAAAATGAATGAGCGAGAAACTGAGTCACCTTTCCAGACTTCCACAAGGATGTCCCACAAGTGAGTGTTTGTAAGCGTCGTTGAGCGTGTCTTCAAGCAAGAGAATTCGAAGTCAAAACTGTGATAGTTTACATCATAGAGGCCATGATACATAATAGGAAAGAGACATAGCGTAGTTCAGGGTGAAACTAACTTTATTCCTGGTTGTTGGTTGACTGAGACTAAACTGGCTTTATACCGGCAAGCACTCTTACTCATAGTATTCAGCCGGTAGGAAGCTTGCCTAAACTGAGACCATTTTTTAACATCTGATACCCTGATGACAACGAACTTCCATGTTGCTGTCCAAACGGAACGAGCTATCTTGCTCTCTTACGCCTCTTCTCTCTTCCATCATTTTCCCTCCTATGTAGTAGAAGTTGCGATTAGGATCCAATTAATATTTGTGAAAAGTGCAGAAGCGAATAGAACCACCCTTTGCAGAAGTAAATCCAGAAATCTTATCAAAGGCTCTCGTTCACTTGAAATTCCATTCTCTAGATACAAAGGAGGGAATAAAAGAAGCAAATCTTACAAAAGTATTAACAAAAAAAAATGCAGTAATACAGACTGGTAGCACGGACCAATTTCACATTAAACGTGCCGAAAATCTATAAATTATCAATTGAAAAGAAATAAGTAGGAAAGCAATTATAGCCAAGGGCTTTTATTTTTTTTAAATATCAGTATTAATTCCTTATTCGTGGAGATATTGAGTGTAAGACATTTAACACTCTTCTTGTATTCAAATTGTAATACCAACACTGGAATAATGCGTAGTGGGGCGTTCTTAATAAAGAACAGGTGTGAATGGGATCGTAAGGATAGAGGCGCAATATTATACCCTCCGTTTTGTACATTCTGCAAATCAAATAAGCATAGTTCAAAACTGGTTGGACAATCATCATAGCAACTGGATGATATGAGAAACTATTCAACATTTACAATAATTGTAAGCAAAACAAAAAGGTCTTTTCTTTTAGACATTTGGCAAAACTACAACACTCTCCATCTTTAAGGCGAACGCCACAAACGATAAGAGAATAGTAACAACAGTTTAACAGTTCTCAGAGTTCAGCAACAATTCTCGTTTTTACGGATAACATTTTGTCAAAATTGAAAACAGTCAGCAAAACTCAAAAACAAATAGTATAATGTGCATTTGCATCTGAAAGCATGACTGATTAAACTGAATGCATTCAAATGAAAACTATCATTTGTCCTAAACTACTCATATCAGTAAAACTACCTCTCACTAAGAAAGTACTCGTTTTTATTTATTCATTTATTTTATTCTTTAATTTTTTTTAGCGAAGATGGTGTAATTATATGTGTAAGTATTACATAATAAAAATATGGAATGTTATTCCATATATATAAAAAACTAAAACTAAAGAGGTCAATCAGATTGCTTGCAGGAATGTGATCAGACCAGAGACGATAAAGTATGCTAAGATGACATATACAATAAAGTAGGCTAAGATGACATTCCGTCACCTGTGGTCATTCATTTGTTTTGAAAACATTAGTCCAAGCTTCCTGCTTGAGACAACTACCGCGACCTATAATTCAAACGGCCTTCGTGATTTGCAACTATGTCATCTGTATGTATGTTCATATGTTCAAGCTACTGTCTGCTTCCTTTATGATTTGTATCCAAGATGGTAGGCAGAATAGAGTTAGCCATCATCATTGGCAGACCTGTACATCTTTACCTAAGCTTCATCATGTAGAGTTGAATTAGCCATCATCATTGGCAGAAGCGATCAAGCCATCGTCATTAGAAGACCTGTACAATCCTATCTGATCTTCATCATGTAATCTCAGAGAATAGAACTATTTTTTATACTTCGTGTTTTCTACTAGAAATCTCACATCAGAAAGAAGATATCATTATGAGTTTAACACATCGTCGTCATAACCAAAGAAGATAATACAGACTTCCTAAGTGATCTACAAACCCAAAGACACTCCAATGAGTATGGAAGTGCATAACCAACCGACTTAGCGTAAGATTATCGCAAGTCTAACATTACCTCATAGGGCGCCTTATTATACAAGGCAACAGCCCTTTCATATGTGAATGTTGTGATCTAGTTTTTGTAAGGTACTCAGTGTATAGATGTTGCTTGGTAAGCTGTTTAAATTTGTGAATCATATCTGTTGTTTATTTTTGGGTAAGTACGTGAACACACTGGCTTTCGTATCTCCCCCCACCCCCCCTCCACAAAGTAGGCTCGTCATCACTGTATAACTAATTGGTAACCTGTTCAATAAATAATGTTAACTAACCTCAGCTTATCAATAAGAATGATATCAGGAGTGGTTCTTATCCACATTTAAGATGGATTATGGAAGAAATGAAGGTAAGTGACGACTTACAAGTTACCAGACCAGTTTGTTGACGTACTAGGCTAAGCCGGTTGCCGACGTGCAGAATTTTCCTTAATGGAATAAGGTTTCCTTCTCATCACAATTAAGTAGTTTTGTACCATATAGATATACAGTGTCCTATGGACTTTAGTGCAAGTGCTAATGTAGCCCTCAAGTGGAAGAAATTTAAAAGATTTTATTAACTATGAAATAGTCATAGGCTTGGACAGGGAAGCTGATAGTCAAAGGGTAGCAACATTCTTGCATGTTAGAGGAGAGTTAGTGGTTGAGAAATATAATACACTGTCACGGGATGAAGATGGAGATAAATACAAGAAAGATCAAGTTTTGAAGAAATTTGATGCAGAATGCAGTCCCAGATCAAATATAATTATGGAACGATACAAATTTCTCAAGCGAAAACAAGAATCTAATGAAAGTTGTGACCAATTCATAACTCATTTAAGAAATTTATGCAAAGCTTGTAATTATGATAATGAAGAAGAAATTATCAGGGGTCAGTTTATCCTTAATTTAGGGAGAAATTACTGGATCATGTAGATAGATACGAAACCAATGACCTTAGAAAGAGCTGTGAATTTTGTACAAAATTATGTAATGCGATTTCAGCAAAAGCAGCAAATGACTAGTAGCAATACTAAAGAGGAAGTTAATGTCGTTGGGAAGAAGAGAAATAATTACACAAATAAGGGACTGTAGATATTGTGGTAGAACTCATAAAATTAGGATGTGTCCAGCATATGGTCAAGTGTGCGAGAAAGAAGCGTTATGCTAAACAGTGTAAAACTAATTGGAACGCTGAAAAAACGAAAGTTTGTGATGAAAATGAAGATAGTGATAGTGACCTTCAGCAAATTACCACTCTAAATTAATCAGATAGGAAACATTTCTATGTCTCATGAGATTGTAAATCAGAAAGAAATAAATTTTCAGATTGATTCGAGTGCTATATGCAATGTTTTGAGTGTTAAAGAATTGAAGCGTTTGATTGGCAGTGATTAGGTAGATACTTGTGAATTAAAACTCTAATGTGTGAGAGAAAAGGAAAGCAGAATGAACTTAAGTTTTATGTAATGAAGGAAAAAGTTTCTTTAGTAATAGGTTATGAGATTGAACAGACTGAAATTGATAAAAGTTCTTGCGAATGATAATCTGAGTGCTAAGCAAGAAATAAATTAGGTTTCTTCAAAAGTGTTAGATAAAAAGAAGACAGTTTCTTACTTTCATTATTTATTTGAAGGTTTGGGAGAATTAAGACCTCCATGTAAGATAAATATTCATAATTCAGTTTAGCCAGTGATCCATGCTCCAAGAAAAGTTCCTTTTACCCTTGTGAAAAAAATTGAAGAGGCAGGTAAGTAGTATCGAAGGCCTCGGAACCTACGAATTGGGGTTATAGCATGGTTTTAGTAACAAAACCTAATTCAGATTTAAGAATTTGTTTAGATCCTACAGATCTGAACAAAGCTATCAGGAGACCACATTATGCACTTCCAACAACAGGAAAATTTACCAAGATTGGGTAAAGCTAAAATATTTCAGTTCTTGATGCAAAGAATGGATTTTGGCAAGTGTAGCTTGACGAAGAGTCTAGTTATTTGACTACATTTAATACGCCTTTCGGTAGATATAGATGGAATAGAATGCCTTTTGGCATATCATCGGCACCAGAAGAGTACTAAAGACGAATGCATGATGTCTTACATAATTTAGATAGCATAGCAGTAATAGCAGACGATATCCTATTTTATGGCAAAGGAGACACTGATCAGGAACCTTTGGAAAACCATGATAAGAACTTATTAGCTTTATTGCGAAGATGCCGGCAAGAAAACATCAAGTTAAACCAAGAGAAGATGAAATTACATATGACAGTACATTGGACATTTGCTAACAAAGGATGGTGTCCGTCCAGATCCAAAGAAAACTGGAGCTATTAATTGTCTAAAAGGATCAAGTGATGTTAAATCATTGAAAAGATTTTCAGGGATGGTTAATATCATTCAAAGCTTTTACCAAGGTTCTCAGAAATAATTCAGCCATGAAGAAATCTAGAAAAGAAAAATGTTGAATGGCAGTGGAACTCTTCTCATGATGAAGCATTCTCCAAGACTAAGAAACTAATTGTTGAAGCTCCTTGCTTGAAATATTTTGACAGTAATCGTAATGTGTCTTTACAGTGTGTGATGCTTCAGTGTCAGGACTAGATGCTGTCCTAATACAAAACGATCACCCATTGGCCTATGCTTCTAAATCGTTAACTGAAACAGAGCAGCGATATGCATAAATAGAAAAAGAGATGTTGAGCCTTTTCTTTTGCAGCGTTACATTTTGATCAATATCTTTATGGTAAAAAACGTTATTATAAAAATTGACCACAAACCTTTGGAAAGTATTTTTAAGAAATCATTACTAAAATGTCCCTTGAGTTACAAAGCATATTATTGCAGTTGCAGAAGTTTAATTTGAATGTTAATTATAAACCAGGTAGCAAAATGTATATAGCAGATACACTGAGTAAGGATTTATTGTTGAATACATTTTCAGGTACCGATGAATCGATTTAATTGCATTATTTGAAGAGGTTAGTAGTGTATATATGACAGAACAAGTTCCTGTGGCAAATGAATGACTTGTAGATAATAGACAAAAGTGATGTTGCATTGCAAACATTAAAAGAAACAATTCTAAAAGGTTGGCCCACTCATTGTACAGAGGTTCCCGAAATCATAAGATCTTCTTTCAAATTTAAGGATGAACTTACTGTCCATAATGATATTTTTAGAGGTAATTGCATTGTTGTCCCATCATGTATAAGGTCTTTCATGCTGAAACAAATTCATTATGCTCACAATGGGATTGATGCTACTGTTAAGGGCCCTTTACATTAATAGACGGTCTGTGCATACCTGCCTGAAAGGGATGTCGAAGCGACCAAAATCCTTGAGTAAAGGTAGTCAACGACCAAACTGCATGTCGAAAACGACTGTCGTTAAGTCTTCAAGACGAGACAGAAATTTGTGGGAGGAGTTAAGTAACCACTGACGTGTTGTCTAGTGTAAGGAGATTTCAGGCCGTGTGTCAGACAAACCTCACAGTCTTCACCTAGTGTTCATAGCGTGAAGGACCATGGAAGTCAAATAAAACAAGCGAGAGTTGGTGCGAAATTTCATTGAAGCGTTCAGGGTCCACCCAGCTCTTTGGAGGGTCATATCACCTGGCTACCCCAACAAAATCCTAAAGAACAAGGGATTTGAGGCATTGCTGCAAAAACTCTAAGGAATTTGACTACAATGCAACGAGAGAAAATATTATCAGAAAAATCAACAATTAAGAAAGTTGAGGCTTCCAAAACTTTGGAACATCGTCAGAAGATTTTTATGAATCAAATCTTTGGTATTTTGACCTCATGATGTTTTTGTGTGATCAAGAATTAGCAAGGCCAAGAACTTCCTCCATAGCAGATGATGTATCACGGGTAAGAGAAAATAAATGTTGCAATACTCAAAGTATTAATCTATGAGAATGTAAGTGTCTCTCTCTCTCTCTCTCTCTCTCTCTCTCTCTCTCTCTCTCTCTCTCTCTCTCTCTCTCGTGTCCCTTCGGTCCTCTGTGACCTTTCTTTGGTTAATCACTTTAAAACTTTCCTCTACATCCGAACTTATCTTGATCTTTTTGTACAAACCCTCATCATACTCCAGCCAATATAGTAGTGAATAATCTCCTCAAGGCTTAGTGCGTTTGAATTATTGTTCTCTCTCTAAACAGTCATATCAATAATAATAACAATTATAGCTTAATAATCATAATCTCTCGAAAGAAAATTTTAATGAACATGTGAATGATTCATATTAATCCTAAAACAGGGTAGAGAAAAAACTGTTTTGAATTTGGATGCATGACTTTAATAAGTAATTGGGTTACAGAACTGCGATAGGTTATGTGACATTCAGTAAAGATGAAAAGTAGGAAAAAGAAATACTTGCGCATACAATATATTTCCTGAGAGCGACTGAGATATCTTGGTTGGAATCCGCATTCTGTCTGAACAGTGTAAAGGCAAAACAGACAAACGACAGCTGACAGGTATGCCCAGACCGTCTGTTAATATAAAGGGCCCTTTAGGTATGGCAGAGATATATTGTTCTGACCTGGCATGGGTGCAGATATAAAGAATTATGTTTCGTCTTGTGTGGTTTGGAATAATTATGGTAGTAGACAAACCAAGGAATCCTTAAATTCACATAATAATCCTTCTAGGCCTTGATCTAAAATTGGAATTGATATATTTATTGTTGGTAATTGTAACTATTTGATTTTGGTTGAGCATTATTCATCATATTTTGAGATAAATTCATTGGAAAACATGTTAGCGTCAAATGTTGTAAGCAAGGTCCCTAGGAGTCTTTTTCAGGGCTCACAATTTACATCGATCGAATTTCAAAATTTTGTAAAGAAAGGGTCATTTAAACATGTAAAGTCATCCCCATACCACTGGCAAAGCTGAAAATGCAGTAAAAATCATGGAACAGTCGTTCAAAAAATCATGATCCCGTATTAGCACTTCTTAAATGGAGAAATACTCTAGTTCACCTGCTCAAAGATTTGTTGGTAGAAGACCTCGAAGTCAATTGCCTATGAAATAAAATTTACTCAAAAGCAAGATTGTTGATAGGGTACCAGAAATTCTAACTAAATAATTGATTAGTTAAGCTAAATATGATAATAAATCATGTATTAATTTTTTCTCATTAAAACCAGGTGACGTCATCCGTGTACAACAAGTTCCAGGAAAAAAGGAATGGAAGAAAGGTAAGGTAATAAAAGATTTTTCAAAAAGGAAATACAAATTAGAAATAAAAGGCTAAGTAAATTTTAGAAATCGCAAATTTCTGAGGAGGACATCAGAGGCAGTAACTGATAATTATGTTGATTCTGATGTTGAAAGAGAAACTGTTGTAAATACGAATGAAGTTGCAAATAAATCTTGTATACATCCTCAGGCTAATGACCTGAAACACAAAGAACCAGAAACCTCAATATCTTCAGGATTATTTGTAATAAATTTAAAGAGCAAATTAGGTATGTAGGATTAGATGTATTTGCAGGGACCATTTATGTAGATTCTTCCAAATTTTGTTGAAAATGTAAAAGAAGGGAGATATAACAATATGTGACTGTTATGATCTAATTTCTGTAAGGTAATCAGTGTATGAATATTATTAGGCACGCTGTTTAAGTTTGTGAATCATATCTGTTGTTTATGTTTGGGTAAGTCACGTGAACACAATGGCTTTCGTATCTCCCCTGCTCTCCACAATGTTGGCTCATCAGCACTGTATAACTTATTGGTAACCTATTTAATAAATTAATGTTACCTACCCTCAGCTTATCAATAATAACCCGTAGCAGATGGTAAGTATGCAGAAGTACTACACCTTTTTGCAATTCATTATGTACATTCTGCAAATCAAATAAACAGTTCAAAACTGGTTGGACAATCATTATAACAACTGGATGAAATGAAAAACTATTCAACAATTATAATTGTGAGTGAAACAATAACGTCTTATCTTGTAGACATTTGGCTAAACTACAACACTTTCCATATCTTTAAGGCAAATGGCACAAATGATAAGACAATAATAACAGTTAAACAGGTCTCAGAGATCAGCAACAACTCTCGTTTTTACGGATAATACTTGATCAAAATTGAAAACCATCAGCAAAGCTCAAAACCAAATATCAAAAGGTGTTTTTATGCATTTGTAACCATCATTAATTGAATTGAATGCATTCAAATGACAAGTATCATTTGTCCTAAACAACCCACATCAGTAAAACTACTGTCAACCCCACCTATTCGTGGTTCAGGATTTGCGGCTTCACCTACTTGCAGTTTTCCTGTGGAACTTAATCTCGATTTAATAGTGAACAAAAAATTTGGTAAGTTGCAGAATTTTTGTGGAGAAATATTCACTAATTACTGTATTTCCATGTTATTTTCGTTACTGAATCATTTTTTATGATTAAAAAAATATTTAATAATATTCAAATATTAATATTAATGTCAAGATAGCAAACTATCACTAAAAAATATTTCTCGCAAATCATTATTGAAATTACATTAAAGTGTTTTAGATGATAGTTCAAGGTATATTCTTTATAGGATGATAGTTTAAGGTATGCATTTGGTGTCTGAAATATTAAAATAAACAGTTTTCAAAATTTTTAGAGGTGTGATTTGGTAATTTGAACTATCTAAATACCCAATTATAAGCATTTTTAGAGGGGGATGTCAAGTATTCACAGATTTTAGCAATTTGCAGGTGGTTGCGGTCCCTATCCCCCGTGAATAGCGGGTGTTGACTGTACCTCTCACTAAGGATGCTCTCTCTTTTTTTTATTTTCTACATTTAGTGAAGATTGTAAGGGAGGTGTAATGTACTATGGTGCACAATAGTCCGTTCCCTCCACCAACCCAAAGTGAACACTAATCTGTGGCTATGAAACCCCGGAGCAGTTGAACAAGTAACTAAAGGAACAACTAACAGATGTCCCAGTCAGGCCAAGGAAGCAGGAGTGGGAAGCGGGTATTTTTCTTGAGCACTCTAATATCGTTAATTAAGAGAGTGGTCGTAAAGTTTTTGTTGTTGACGATACTGAGTTTGAACATAAATAGTGCAGTTAAGGAAATGTGCGAAATAAATATCTAAATGAAAGTGCTTAGGAAGTCTGTATTCATGAATTAGTATTTCCGATAGATTATGATATTTTATGAACAGACATTAGTAATTAACAATTTTACTATATTTCTTAATGATATCTTCATCGTTGTTTTCACAATGCAGTATAATAGAGAATAACTTAACTCGGATTCTGTGTTTCAAGAAGCAAAGTAGTTTTCCAGTGCCGATGTAGTTATAGCTATTGTCGGAATTTAACTTCTCTTTCCTGGGAAGTCAACTGCAGTGGTCCTCCCCATTCCCTGACCAGTTCCTGTCTTGTGGAGGGTTAGGAACCACTAGCTGCCTGATGGGCAAGAGACTTGGCAGGTTTATAGTGGGTACCCCTAAGATGGTTTATAATGGGGTTCCATCCTACCTCCCCCTCAATCCGAATGGGGTTGGGCTTATCATTTGGAAAAGAATACTATAAGATAAACAGCAATGCCATCAAAGAGGGTGGAGTTTGGGAAGGGGGTTGACAGACAGAGAATGAGAGGAAGAGGAAGTGAGAGAGAGTAGACCGGGGTGTTAGGGAGATGAAAGAGGAAAAAAGACAGGGACAGTTAGAGAGAGAGAGAGAGAGAGAGAGAGAGAGAGAGAGAGAGAGAGAGATTGACGAGAGAGAGAGAGAGAGAGAGAGAGAGAGAGAGAGAGAGAGAGAGAAAAGAGTGGGGGTTTGGGAGAAGAGAGAGAGGGAGAGACAGACAGAGAGTTGGTTTAGTGAGAAGAAAGAAGGAAAGACAAGAGATGGTTGGAGAAAGAAAGAAAGAGTGAGAGAAAGGAGGGAGAGGGAGAGGAAGACAGAGAGAGAATAAAGGGGGTGTTAGGTAGAAGAAATATGTAAAAAGTGAGATAGAGTGAAAGTGAGAGAGAGCAAGTTTATCAGTTGTCATTCAGAGTTATCCCAAGCAGAGCTGGGTTGGTCAGCTAGTACTAAGAATAGCATTTACCATTTTCACTTGCTTCCTGTTTCTCATCTTAGTTTTTACAATATTCATCTGACTAAAAATTCTTTCTACCTCCGCATTTGAATGAGGCAGTAACAATACAGATGAAGTAAATTTAGCTAACTCCTTGAATGGTTTACTATCAGAAGAATCTTCATACTTAGACCTCACCCTAAAATTTGATAGTTTGACTGCAGAAGCAGAAAGAGAAACAGTAAAAGAGGGAAGAGAAAGAGCAAGGTTTGCAAGGTTTGAATGGGCTATGGAATTGATAAAAGCTCAATCCACAGTACCTGAGACACCCTACAACCCTAACCAAGGTAGTCAAGACCCTGTATTTGATGTGGTTAGAGTGCAGAAGTTAATTCCTAAGTTTACTGAAGAAGCTCCAGATGAGTTCTTTGATCACTTTGAAAAAGTGGCTTCAGGCATGGGATGATCAGAAGATAAATGGTCAGTCTTGTTACAAAGTCTCTTGATTAGTAAAGGAAGAAGTGCCTATTTAGCATTATCAGTTGATCAGTGTTAAGATTACAATGTACTCAAACACCATGAGTTACAAGTGTGTGTGTGTTGTGCATTTGTGTGTACTTACTGCATCATAAACCCCATTTTCCTAATAAGAATAAATGTTCCAAAAAAGTGTGATCTTTCCTGTATTTAGTAAGAGTTTAAGGCTCGGATTGATAACTCTGCTATAGGTAATTGGCATTTCCTGTTCGCTTCGTATGCCTACATACATTTAAAAATGTATGCGGGTGTATGATCCACATACACTTTGAAATGCATTGAGCAATTTCAGCTAAACTTTATATACATAAGACTTAACATCTGGCAAAGAATGCTGTGGAGGTAAGACATCACCGGCACCGAAGGGGTGTGTGTGTGAGAATGGAGTGTTAAGGGGTGAAATGTAAAAATAACTGAAAATGACAGATATTAGTGTCTAATCCTAGGTTTTGAGGTCGCTGAGGTGAATACTGATACTTGACACTCCCAATGCCCTTTAAGCCTTTTTCAGGCAAAGAGCCTAATCCGGATCTTTATTTCATCATGTTTCGCGAGGTGCAGCGACCAATCAAATAATTTTATTTGGACCACATGAATTTCAGCCAATAACAGAACTTTTCAGCTGTTGCTAGCACAAGTTTAGCTTGGTAACTTGAATGGTGTAGCGTCTCATACCCCCCCCCCCCCCCCCCCCCCCCCCCCCCCCCCCAACCCCCCCCCCCCCCACCCCCCCCCCCCACACCCATGGCAAATTTCAGTTTCAGACACCAAATTGCGTAGATGCGCTCTCAGACTTTTGCCACCCCTGAAACTCGAATAATAAAGGTAAGACTTTGAAAATATGTTCGCTCATAGATAGACAGTTAGTGATCATTGTAAAGTCATCCAGAATAGTGTGCATGACTGCTGATACTACAAAATACTTGTGTGAAAAAGAAAGTGCAGTGTAATCATCTGGTACAAGCATAGCACCCGTTTCACAGAAACCATGTTTCACCAAACTCAGCCGGTACTGGATGTTGTGCCCCGTCCACCGGGAAGTATGACTGATAATAAAACATACTGAACCAAATGCTGTGTCCATTTACATTAGTGAAATTACATTTGTGAAATCATACATAATTGCGAACTGAATGTTCAGGGAGATTCTTATAGTGTTCTTGATTATTGTATTGGTATTTGAGGCCATTCGAACGTTCTATGTATTAATAATGACCATACAAATATAGGATTTTTGGGCAAAATATTATCTGAAATTCAATATGAATATCTATTTGACTGGTTATGTCATAATAATAGCATAATTTTAGTATAATTATAGCATGAATACATACAGTAATGATAACCAAATATGTACAAATCTAATTTTCAATTTCATAATTATTTTAATTATATATTATAACCATTATGACTTGATAATTTAATCATGTGGTTATTTGCTTGCTCAAAACTGTTAATTAAAAATTGCTCCTTCCCTTCTCTTTTCAAATTAGGACCTTCTATGGTGCCACATAAGTGCCAATGTGGTCACCAACCTCCTCAGGACAGTCAAGTACCTAAACAAGACATCTTTGTATTCAGACAACTTCACCAGTACCAGTCTCATTAACCATCTGATGGACACATATTAGTGCCGCTATGTTGGCACTGCCAGGGAAAACAAGACAGGGAACCCTGGCCTTATACCAACTGCCCAGCTCAACAGTGAGAGGACCAAACGAGGGAGACTACAGGAGCTGTAATGGTGTTCTGGCATTGAAGTGGAAGGACAACAAAGAAGTCAACATGCTGTCCACTGGTGTAGAAGTAGAACACTCGACATCTGTCAAGAGGTATGACAGAGGTGCCAAAGAGAAGGTTGATATCCCATGTCCTGATGTGATAAAGTAATACAATGGTAAGATGGGTGGCATCAACAAGAGTGACATGCTTACCCATCTTTACAAGATGCCAATCAGGTCAAGACTCTGGCCCCTCAATATCTTTGAATATTACACTGATGTATTCATTGCCAACGCCTGGCTAGTCTACAATAGGGACATCGCAAGGCTGAATGAGACAATCATGCCCCTGAAGAGTTTTTGACCTTTCAGGATGAACAGGAAGTCAAGAGTTTTCTCTCATGCCATGAGGAGTTCAGATGGTACTCCTTCAATGACCACTCCTTCTACCTCTGCTACTCAGGAGTCTGTTGGGAAAGTGGTGCTCTCAATCAGAGGTCAAAGGTCACAAGTAGTGCCAGAAACTGATACCTCCACTCTCCATGTACCGGTCTTCACCCCCATGAGACAGACTTGTAAGAACTGCTCCACCAAGAAGACTAATCAAAGGTCTAAGTGGATGTGTGTTACTTTTAAGTAACATTACAATAACATACCGTTTCTTTTATGTGGATTCTAATGAAGAAAAAAAAAGTTTTGTATTAGATGTCTAATTGTATATGTGTTTTTTTTCTCTCGTTGCCGCTATTTCGAGAAGGTTCAGGAAAGAAATTACTGAGAACAGGAATATGCCAGTTTCATACAGAAGTACCAAAGGACTGTTTTGGCAGAGGGATGGATCTGCTGAACCAGATCATTCCAGAAAGTTGCAACCCCTATATAAGAAGAAGAAAGTGTTCATGACAGGGAGACAGAGACTGATACTAGCGGTGTTAGGAAGGGAGGAAAAGAAGGTGCAAGAGATTAGGTTTACATAACTCTGTTTGAGCTGGTGTTATTTACGTGAATTATATATTTGATGTAAGAATAAAAGGCGATTTCAATAGAAATATGCTATTAGTGAGGTTAATCAGGCAAAGTTTAATGGTGGTTTCTGTGCAAATACACTGTTCGTGAGTAGTAAGCCAGCAAGGTTGGAGCTGTAATACGAAGACAGGGCTATCTGTAAGTGGAGTGCATTACCCTCGTGCTAGTCGTGTTTGGTACATATTTTTTTTAGAAGATACTTAACTCCGTTAGCCCTGTTGGGTATTTCAATGGTTAAGTTAGAGATTGACTTGTACCCTAGCTAGATTAAATTATGGGAATATGCCTAAACTATCAAGGTTAAATTAGGTATATAACATTTATATGTATGCTTTGTAGGAGTTAGGCTAGAGCTGGCACGCTGAAACTGTAATCGGTCATTACACCAAGGGAGTACGTAGTTCGTTTTGTTTTGTTACATATCTAAATGGGTATAGTTAGCATTATTCAACCATGATTGTAATTGTGAAGTAAGGATATTGTTTACTACTGTACTAATCATAGATAAGGAATATAAAGTTTCATTTGATGGGCACTGTTCAACTAACGATGTTGCAATTTAACTTTCAATGCATTTGTGGATTCTTTTGAAATACACGTAAGATTTTTTAGATATTGTAAATAAATATAATAGTGTTAAACTCTTACAGTTGGTATTGATTCCATCTTCCTTCTTACACTTTGTTCATGTTCTTTTGCCAGTAAAAACACTCCAGGAGGGTCTAATCATTTTTGTTGACAAAACCCTTCCTCCAACAATGTGCAACCTTTGCAATGTAGCGCTGCGTCTCTCTGATGCCAGGAACTTTTTTGCGCTACATCATAATGCTCTGATATGAATATGGACATTATTTTCTAGTGCTTAACTGAATTGTTTGACTATTTTTTTACTGGTGATGTAGATTTTTTTTTTTTTTTTTTTACTTTTTTATAGTAAACTAAATTTTTCTTCAATTTCCTTTTCTTTATTTTTATTATGCCTTATCTTATTAAACTATGACGACGTCAATAACCTCCTCGTTGCGACACCAATAAGAACTAACCAATCAAGCGATCAATTATTGAAATATAAAGAAATAACGCAGAAAAGGTTGAAATACTAATATAATAATGCTTGGAAATTAAGAATAATGTAAACAGTAATACGCTAAGTAATAAACATGAAAGGTAAAAGTATTGAACATGAGAGTTAAACCACAAAAATTTTACTAATATGCTTTAGATTTTAGAAGTTAATCAAAATTTCTTGAAAAAGTTTATCGTAATCGGGGGCAAAACATCCAGTTCAGGTTACTGCTTTCAAAAGGCGATTTCCCATGAAACGGGGTATCGATGCCATTGAGGACACTTCGTTGGGGTGGTTTATGACCCGATTTTTGCAGATTTTAAGAAAATGTACAGGAGTAACAGTGTCTTAGATTTGGTTGCACTACAACAAACTAGAGGGTTTTTTGTGCCACCAGTATTTATGGTAGTGCCCATCATAGGGTTAAGTCCAAGTTCAGCCCGATAGGAAGGGAGGCAAAAATAACCGAGAACAACAGCTATTATAGTTGGTTTACTTAATGTAGATTCTTGGGTGAGGCCTATGCCTACGAGACGTTTGTTTGGCGGCCTCTGATAGGTTGGTATTGGTAGGTAGGCGGCTCGCTCAGTGTCTCTTATTTTTGTCTGTAGCTTAGAAAACTAGTGATATGTTTATATTTCTTCATTTATCTCAAGTTTTACACAAGATAGGAAGGTTTTGGTCATATAATACAATTTGGTATTAATTGTACAACAAAATCTTAATTTCCCGAAATCTATAAGGTAAAATGCAAAGGAATTACGATTAGAAGTGAAGAAAGAAGTTCAAATCTTTAATCATCGGATTTTCCATCATTCATGCAATCAAGATAAAATAAAAATTGTGTTTTCTTACAATAAATTCACCCTGAATACGCTGGAGCTTTCAGACTTTAGATGTGTGTGATATGTTAAGAGAAAATGAAGAATATGTCTTCATTTTCCATACTAGATCTTGAACGATACCAGATGCATCCACCCGATTACTTTTTTTTTACTTATCAGATATGTCCAGACATACAGACATACAGACATATATGAAATTAGAGTGAAAATGTTTGACAGTTATAATGGGAATTCTATGCATCTATATACAGAAAATGTAATGACATACGGTAAAGATTGTGGAATATGGTAAATATTGTGGAAACTGCAAATTCTCATATCGCTAATTGGCAACTGTCAACAACTCCTCAAAGCTCTCGCTAATGGTGTCTTGCTGACACCGTCTCTCGGAATTACTGTCAAACTTAGTTGAGTGTGCATGTAACATAATACATTTTCTATTTTCTCTACACATATCACACACATCTAAAATCTGAAGGCACCAGTGTATTCAGGGTGAATTTATAGTATGGAAACGCAAGTTTTATTTTATCTTGATCGCATGAGTGATACAAAATCCAATGGTTAGGAAAAACAGGTATAAAGAATTAAATGCGTCTGCTCACTTTTACTTGCAATTCCTTTGCGTTTTATCTAATTGATTTCAGGAAATCATGATTATTATTATTTAGTTGTACAATTAATACTGGCTCCTATGGTATTACCAAAAGTTTCCTATCTTGTGCGCAACATGAGATAAATATAAACTTAATGCTAGTTTTCTAAGCTACAGATCAAATTATGAGACATTGAGCAAGCCGCGTACCTCCTGGTACCAGCCAATCAGAGGCCGCCGAACAAACACTCGTATGTATAGGGCTCACCCAAGAATCTACCCTAACTGAACCAGTTATAGCATCTAATCCATAGTTTTCGAGGTCACTCAGATGAAAAGTGCCATTCCCGATGCCCTTTAAGTCCAGGTTCACCCCCTATAGGAAAGGGGGACGTGAGAAGGGGGTGATACGTAAAAAAAACCACAATCGATGGATATTAGTGTCTATGACGGTTCATTGTATGCGATCGTCATGGTCTTGCTGTATCCAGAAACCACACGAACATACGCAGGCATTCGCATTTAACAATGCGATTTTGGAACCATAGTGAGGGAGGCGTCGCATTGGTACCCCCTTGCAATGGCGGAATTGAAAGAATGTATTTTTAAACTCTGCATTAAAATACATTTGCCAAAGTGACTCATCTACAATGTTTATCGAAAATAGGATTCAATTTGTGGTAAAAAGACCTGAATAACAGGACAACAAAGGTCTTGAAAGGAATACTTTTAAGAAGTCTTTGCCTGCCGACGATGGATGAACTCGAGCTCATCGTAACATAAACAAGCAGCCAGTCACCTGTGTGAGAATTCTTTTTCTTCAAAGTAGGCTTCGTTGACGTGTTTAGAGTTTCCATTTCAATACTAAATCTTGTAAGAACTACATTTCCACCATAATGTCCGTCATCCCAATGTATATACCTCTTTTTTACATATACCAATATGTAGAGCAGTTTACAGCCTTTCTGCCAATATATGTATCATAAATTTACACATCCTATACACTTAATTACATGTATATTTGTAGGTGCGAGAAAGCACAATCGCAACGAGAGTCCGCTCCCTTTTTTCGTATGTACGCTTGGTGCACACTACAATTCCGTCCGCACAGCCTCCCTATATATGTTCTTTTCTTACCAAAAAAGTAGTAAGCCTTTCTCCTTGTCTCTGTCCAGTTCTCACAATCTTAATGTGTTAGTATTATATTGCCCAAGAAAGTTAAAATCAGTACAGCCACTGGAAGCTCACAAGTAGGCTGGTGATACAAGCGTGAAATTCCTCATAGGCTGTTTATAGTAAATTAGAAAGTATGGTGCAGTGTAAATGACTAGGCTAGGTTGCATGTGATACTAAAATGAGATTGCCCAAACCTTTAAAAAAAATTATGAAGCTAAATTTATTAAGGATTTTTCAGTATTTCCTTTAGCTTAATAGCTAGATATCAAACCCATCTTAGAATGCTGTGTTCCTTTCCTACCCAAGGCTTCACCCCCTGGATCCCCACCTGACTTAAATATGCATCTATAAGTAAACTAGAATTTTACCAGTTGTCATTCCCTATCCTATTTAATATAAAAATATGTTACGTGGAGGATGTTATGTTTCATTTTTGGTGATGTAATTTTAGTGATAGGCATGCTTGGAGAAATACTGTGCAAACCACCCATACAATTGAGGATTTTACTATATTCTTTTTTTTTTAAATAAAGCTAATTTGGAGGATGTGCAAATGCATTTTCTTGAGAGGCTAATTTATAATTCTTTATTGTTTTTTGGGAGCCCAAAGGTATATCTCATGGGCTTAGAGCTCATTACCCATTATTTCTGTGAATTTTTAAGATCAGCAGCATTGAAAACATAAAAAATTTATTTAAATTTTTATTTCTCTTCTGTTGGGATGAGATGTGCAAAAGTATAAAAATTTACCTAATTTATTTTCTTATGATTATAGTTGCGGTATAAAATTGCTTCAGTTTATCACCCTCCCCATTCCTTAACTCCTTTAAGAGGTGGGGATGATTAGGGACCAGTAGCTGGTGCCTGATTCCAGTATGTAGTTCTGGTCTCGCGAGTCAACTCTGCTGGTTCAACAAATTTTATTAATCCCTTTTATTCCTTTTGTTTTTTCATTCTTACTTCCTTTCTTTTTACGATACAGTGGCGTACCAGACATTTGCCAACCGGGGGCAAGGCTTCTGATGAGGGTGTGGCAGTCACTTCATCCACTACTAGAAGGTTATGGGCATTCTCATTTTACTGTCAGTAGATATAAAAAAAAATAATAAATGATATGCAGTTACAGTTGATTAAAAGAGATTGAGATTTTTACGACATTTTCTTTTCTATTTTACCATTTCCTTTATTCATTTTGATTCTTTTAATATTTTCATTTTACACTTGATCTCAAGAGGGGAGCAAAGGCAGCCAAAGGAAGTCAGTTGCCCCCCACACCTTAGCTACACCACTGTTCTGTTATCTGTTTTGGCCTTCCTTTTCACATTCTTATTCTTTGTGTTTTATTCTTCCTTTTGGTGCTTAGCTTATAGCCAAAACCTCATGTAGCCTGCCAGAAAATACCTGAATTGTGGGTCAGCCACAAACTCATATTGTAGTTTGGTTTCAAAATGGATGAATAGTTGGAAGATCTGCTTGAAATAGAAGAAATTGCAGAATGGGAAGAAATTATCAACAAGTAGAGGCAGCGACACAAAAATCATATAGATCCTTTTCTGAATTACTCAGAAAAAGTTTCAACAGCGATACAGACTTTCAAAGGAACTATTCACTGAATTGTTAGAAGGAATAGAACCTCAGTTACCTAATTCTCAGGACCAAAGATGTTGGTATATCCAAGGCACTTGTGTATACATTATGTATGTATTGAACATTAGAAACTATTTATTCAGCTTTTCCTTCGTTTTTTCAGTCAGGGAAAACATTCAAATTTCCATTTCATCTTTTAGTGTATGTTCAATATGAAACTTTGGTCAAAAGTCAAGTACTGAAAAGAAAATCACTTGACATTTAACACCATAAAAATTAATAAGCATAAGAAGAAGGAAGCACGAGGTCCAAATGGACTCCAGAAGGAGGAAAAGGAAATAAAATAAAAGGGCCTAGAAAAACTATCTGCACCAGAAGCTGATGCTTGAAGCTAGATCTGACAGCAACTCTCTGAATCAGGCACCAGTTACTGGTCCCTAACCCTCCCCCACAAAATGATTAGGTTTGGTTACCTTTTTTTACCTTCATGCTAAATTGCAGATTAGGTGCATCTAGTCTATTACAATTTCCCTTCGGAATTTCAGCATTTCCTCATTTATGCCATCCACTTCAGCTGCCTTTACAAATTTCACACTTCTACTGCCTTTTAAATCTCCCTCCTCTGAATAGGTGTTACCTTTTCAGCATTCTTCCTGTCTCATCTTTACGAGTTATAACAACACTTTTAGTATCTATACAGTGATGATTTTATATTGCATTTTTTTTTCCGTTTTATACATACTTTACCCTCACTTTTTCTTGGGCTGCTTTCCCTATTGGTACCCTTGGGTATATAGCTAATTGCTATCTAATCGGGGTGACAGTCAAACTAGTAATTTATCCTCACTTTTTCCTGGGCTGCTTTCCTTATTGGTACCCTTGGGTATATAGCTACTTGCTATCTAATTGGGGTGATAGTCTAGCTAGGAATACTACTATTACTACTACTAATAATAATAATAATAATAATCAGTGAGTTTTCCTGAACAATTTTTTTCCATCCTTGATCATATTACTCCTTATATCTTTTATGAATTTAACAAGCTAATTTCTTTTTTCCAGCTTGAACTGTTTTCCTTCCTGTTGTGTTTAGACAGATACTTTGCTACTTTAGTTATGAAAAGTTTGGTTGATGACAGTAATAATGATGCAGTATTTTACAGTTGTGTTTTTCTTTTATTTCTTTACCAGGACAACGAATTTCTCCAGGCAATCAATTTTTGGTAACCTTAAGGTACATATTGGAAATTTCCAGTTGACATTCGGTGATTGTTCAAATATGGCCCAGAGTAGTGTGTCGAGGTGCCTTAAGGATGTTTGCGCTGCTATCACCACCCTTGAACAAAAATTTATCAAGTTCCCGACTCCACAGGATGAGAACAAAATGATGATGGAGTTTTCACAAATAGCTGGAATGCCTGGTGTGACAAGATATGTGAATGGTACACATATACCTATAAAGTGTCCGGCAGGTCATAATGCATGTGAAAATGTTAAAAGCATATAAGGGAAGAGAGAAAATTATTCCGATAGCCACTATTGCGGACGATATTTCAAATAATAATCTTTATTCCTTTTCAGAGGGTTTTACTGATGATAATTATGATAATGAAATTTTCATGTCGAGTAATAAGAATAATTTAGAGAACTTTGATGGTTTGGTCTCCTGTCTCTGTAGCGAGAAACGAAGGTCTTTAAGAAAATTAGTTATGGGTTATATAGAATTGTTTTCAGAGGTACCGGGTCGCACGTCTATTTGGAACATGACCTGGACGTTGGGAATGCCCCACCAATAAAACAGTTCCCTTATAGGATAAACCCCTTTAAAACTAAGTTAGTAGCCAAAGAAATTTACTATATGTTAAAGCATGGTTTAATAGAGCCCAGTAAAAACCCATGGTCCTCTACGGTAGTGTTAGTGAAAAAGCCTGATGGTGATTTTCGCTTGTGCTTCGACTATAGGAAAGTTAACGAAGTCACGCAGACCGATTGTTATCCCTTGCCTCGTATTGAGGATTGTATCGATCGCATGGGAAATCCAAGTTCATCAGTAGATTTGACTTGCTAAAAGGGTATTGGTAAGTCCCTTTATCAAAAGAAATTCTTTCACTAAACCTTAACGTAAATAAATTATTCAACACAAATTGCGTCACCTTTTACTTAAATAATTACGATTTGTATGATAACGAAGTTATGGATAATGTGAGCAACGTCTCATCCCATTCCTATTGCCTGACGAAAATGAAAGTGTCATCAAGTGACGAGATGCACACGCCATCCAATTATTCTAATTCATTGCCGACTAGTTGGCACGAATTTCATTTTATTTTCGTATTGTATAAAAGATATAACCGAAAGAAACGTATACAACATAAAACGTCACTATAAAGTCTGGTAGTAATATTATATATATACATACACATATATATATATATATATATATATATATATATATATATATATATATATATATATATATAATGTGTGTGTGTGTGTAAATAAAGGTATAAGCCACGAAGGAAAGTGAAACACTGGGGTGGCTCATACCTTTATTTATGCATTTTACTCTTGCGTGTTTAGGTCTGTGAGTGAATGTTTGTGGGTGTGTAGGTATCTTTAGGCAAAGAGACTGGGCGAAATGGAATGCATGCCACAATAGATTAGAAGGGTGGGAGTGAGAAGGGTGTAGGAAGGGGGTGACATGTGAAAATAACCGAGAAGACAGATATTAGTGTCTAACCCATAGTTTTTGAGGGTACTGAGGTGAATAGTGACAATCCCGGTGCCCTGCAAGTCCAAGTTCAGCCCCCAATAGGAAATGGGGGTGAGAAGAGGTGGGAAGGGATATGTAAAAATAACTGAAAATGATAGATATTAATTTCTAATTTATAGTTTTTGAGGTCACTGAGATGAATAGTGACACTCCCAATTTCTTTTAAGTCTAAGTTCATCCCCGTTAGAAAGGGGTGCTGGCAAGATGTGGTGGTGACATGTAAAAAATGACTGAAAATGACAGATATTAGTGTCTAACCTGCAGTTTTTTAGGTTGCTGAGATGAATAGTGACACTCCCACTGCTGTTCAAGTCCAAGTTCAGCCCTAATAAAATATATGAAAATGACAGATGTTATTGCTTAATTTACAGTTTTCAAGTTTGCTGAGATTAATAGTGGCACTCCTGATGCCCTTCAAGTCGAGGTTCAGTCCGAGTAGGGATGGGGAGTAAGAAGTGGTGAAAAAAAAAAATGTCAAACTACTGGGCAATGTACCTGAAGCAACTATCTTATCAGGAAAGGGTGAGAGTGAAAGAGGGAGAGTAAGAGGGAGAGGAAGTGAGAAAGATAGAGTAGAGAGGGTTTGACTAGAGAGAGAGAGAGTGTGCGTGTGTATAGTAGCTGACCAGCAGACAAATAACAGCCATTTTACTTTATCAATAGACCAATGACATATATACTAACGCCTGCAATTTCAGCTTTATTAACAGATTAATGCCAGTAATTTCAGTCTTATAAATGAACTAATCCCAGCATTTTCAGTTTTTATCAACAGAACTGTCGCGAATGTTATGGTAACTTTCACTAGATTTGTGCCCGATGTTATGTGCTGATAGCCCTACCATTGGACAGGTTCCAGCCCGTATACAAGGACAACTCGACAGGTGAAACACAACTGATGTTAACAAACTTTATTACAAAATAAACTCATTTAGATTTAACAAGACAAAACGATCACACGGAACTTAGGTGTCTCAGCACACCACACTAGGAAAAATTCTTTGTGGCCACGCGACCACTCAAAAAACTCTTAAGAATTACAAAATTTCAATTCACATTTAATCAAGACAAATACCAACTTATTACTTGGAAATGCTGAAAACATTCGATAATAACTAAATGCACTTAGCTCAACGATGGCTACAAAAAAGAACGATTACTTATTATGTGCTTTTCTGGTCATTCGCCATCAGCCTCATCGCTTGCCCCACACCCGCCTGCCACGATCAAGACCCTAACGTGTTGCTCTATACTCAGTTAATTCATGAAGAGAGAAAGAGGCCGTCAGTGGGGTTCAAGCGGTTTTTACAACCGTGCAGATCGGATTTGTCATTTTTGACAAATTAATCTTCGTGAGAAGGAGGCATTCCTTCGCTTTTCACATGATTTGCAAAACAGCATGAATTTTGCTATTAAACAATGAGGGAGGAGAGGCGATGACCAATATATGTACACATTCAAAAGAGACCATTTCTCCATAGCCGCCAATTTGCCATATACTTGGCAAATAATCTTTTCGTTACAAAGGGGGACATACGGAGAGGAGAAAAATACGTCTCGGAAAATTCGTGCACTAATTTTTCGCGACAAGAACAATGCTCGTAGTAAATTCAATTTTATCAACAGGTCTCAGAATGCCACTTCTTTCATGAGACTTAACCAAAAGTAGTTACAAACAAACACACACAAACACATATACATATATATTGGATATATATATATATATATATATATACATATACTATTATTATAATATTATTAATAATATATTAATATATATATATATATATTATATATATATATATATATATATATATATATATATATATATATATGGCATTTGTCTTTTGATAACACTGAGATTGTTGGCTCTTGTCTAGTGATAGAACTTAATATTCTGGCATTTCGTTGTTAATTAAACTGAAATTGCTGGCATTGGTCCATCGATAAAACTGAAATTGGTACCATTGGTCCATTGATAAAACTGGAACTGCTATCATATGTTTCTTTACAAAACTGACATTGCTACCACTGGGGTCTTATTGATCAAATTGAAATTTCTAGCACTGGTCTGTAGAAAAAACTGATTTCTGGCATTATTATGTGGATAAAGCTTAAATTGTA
>NC_087217.1:41656996-41681996 GCF_015104395.2 Macrobrachium nipponense | reverse complement strand
ATTTGATAGTTTTATGCTTCAACACTGAAAAAATGTAAATAAGTAAATACAAAAGTGAAATGTTTCCACCGATAACAACTGGTGAGTGGAGCGAGTGTGTTACAACCATTAAAGACCCCCAATCACGTTCAGCTCCGGTCTACTAAGGGACCCCATTCACACTCAGACCAAGACCACCGAGATAGTAGGCCTGTTCGATGTTTTGTGACGTAAAAAGCAAGGATGGTCCGAGCTGCTAGCACTGACTACGCTGCCAGACGAAAGAAATGTAAACAAACTTTCGACAAAATCTATCATTTTTGGTCTGCCAGTTATTAATTTACTTATTTTCTCGTCTACACTAATTAGTGTACACCAAATAATACTTACTCGAAACACAAGTTGGGAGTAGGAGTAGGAGGAGAGGCAACAGAACGCAATACTATGTTAATTGGGAGGGTTATCCCGCTCAAATTTAATTTGTAGGTCGACGAATCCCAAATTGTGTGGACATGAGTTGTAAAAAGGAAGCTTTAATACGTAAAAACAAAGATTTTTATTTCATTCATCTCCCGTTTGTCCACCTCTGAGAGGAGTAGAGTAATTCCCACGTTAAGCAGAGCATTTATCAATACCATATAAGAAATATTTAGAAATTTTCTTCACGGTAATCTGACCAGAGAAACAACCCTCATTAAAAAGCTCAGAAGGTGTAAGAGGGAAATCCGTCAAGTATCCTTGGAAACAACGTTAGCGAAGAAGGAAAGCATATTGAAGAATTCCAAAGGCAGCGCTATTCTGTCCATATTACTTCCTTAATAGTCAGTTTGATAGAAGTCTTTTTAGATAGGAAAAAAATGAAGGAGTTCTACGATGTACCAGCCATCATGTATAAGAGGTTAACAAAAGGTCGGAATAATATTACAGCATCAATGCAGGCGGTGAAGACAGAAGTGGGGAGGTAGGGAAAACACAGGTGCGAGTGACGCATACATTCCTCTCAACATGCAGAGAAGCGCGAATTTTCCCATGAATGCTAAAACATTTACACCTCCACCTCCTTTACCTCTCATTGTGGATGACCGTGCGAAGTTACCCGCAAACCAGTAAATCCTGACCTGACTAGTGTTATTCCTATATTGTTAAAAGATCATCAGATACCGTATGTAACAGCCTTAGTTAATCATCTACAAAATTCAGGTGCGATTGAATGAAATGAAGGAGACCTGTCCCACCCACTTAATGGATATAACATTTTAGATGTGGCTAGAGAATTTCAAGCGAATAAGAGGACGGATAACAGCAACATACCCAGTTACAGTTATTTAATTGAACATGGAGGTATTAGTGAACGGATGGTGAGAAATACCTCTATAAAAAGACAGATAGAAACATGGCACAATTCGGTTAAGAAAGGAGGTAGCCCAACAATGAAAAACAGGGTAGCAAAGAAAAAGGGGGATTTTTGGCTGCTGTATTGATGAATCACGAAATTATCAAAAGTGGACCCGTTCAATCCTGCAGGTGTGATAAACTTTCGAAGGGAGCAGTTGTATCGGCGTATTGCAAAATTATCAGAGATGAACCAGTCCAATCATGCAGGTGCGATAAAGTTTCGAAGGGGGGCAGAGCTTAGCATGAATCACAGTGGTGGAGAGGAGAGGACGTGGAAACCCTAGCAAGTTTAAGAGTGCATTAGCGCATTTAGGCTCGCCGAGTGTTGATGTGCACACTCCCATTCACTGTTCGAAATAGCTTTTTCACCCTGCAAGCTGGTTTTGGGGAGTTTATCCAAGACCAAGTTCAAGAAGGAGTGTTGCCTGGCTGTAGCCAGGTGTCATTGTAAACGATTTGTGAGCTTAGCAGTCGTCATTCCAGTGCAAGAGTTTAGAGTGGTAGCGTTCATTCAACGAACGAGTTTTCTTTAAATCTGTCTCCAGGTGCGCTGGATTATTGCTAATAACGACTTGGTTGCTTTTCATATATTTATAGTAAATGATGACGATTACCAAGCTGTCCAAGAGTTTCATGTCACCCTGAGGAATGTGTCATTTCCAGAAAATTCTGGTTATACATCAATCTCTCCTCTTCTCGTCACTGGTACCCAGCTAATAAGGGGTATCACCTAGTTTGTCTTTGCCCGCTGGCATAACTACTTTCGGTGATTTGGGGTATGATTTTAATCACAGCAAAAGTGCGTTATTTGGTACTAAGATTTCACGTTTTTCATAATTACTTTTCAAAGAAGCAAGACGTGACCTTCAATGAGCCTATGCCGCCAGCCAGACTCCTCTGATCATCTAACTTCAACAAGAATGCCTCAGTCCTAAATAGATCAGGAAGGCTTTGATCAAGGACTTACCTTAAATAGCATAATGACTTTCTTTAGTTTAGAGTAATATCAACAATCATTTCCTTTAATTATGATCGAGAGAGACTGCTTGCTGTTTTTAACTTTTTTTTCCGTAAGGTTCTCTATACTGCTAATGGGAGTAGCAGACATAAAACAAAAGCTTCAATTTTTGCAATAAGAACAATGTTAAAACATTCTATATTTCACTTTAGTTCCTGAATTGTCAGGGAGACTGGTAAGTTTGGATGAGTTTTACTTCAATTCTATTCCATGGGCCATCATGAAAGATAATAACTGGTACTTCTTAGGTATTATAAGTGATCTTACTGAACAAAAAGCAACGGCAGTGCTGTTCATAGGTTCACATCCTTGAACAAGGGTAGCTGTCGATGCAGCTTCAATGGTGTTGTCCTCACACTTTCTATTCCATAAAACTCTAAGTCACATTCCTATAAACAAAGAGATCAGGTCAAATTCATTGGAAATGACTCCAGTAGACTAAAGTATGAAGAGTCCAATTATAAAAAGATCATTCTTAAAAGATAACACCCCCTTTCAGTCAATCACCTTCCTTTCATTCTTGGTTGACTTCTTTTCTGTATCAGTTCTCGTGAGGGAAGTCTTTCATGTAAACGACGAAACAACTGTATTGGGCTTCGTCCAAAATAGATAGATAATATCTACTCAAAAATAATATCTTTTCCCGAGTTCATTAATGCGTCATATAGTCAATCAACATTTTCATCTGAATAATCATAAAAGGAAAATCCTTTATTCATCCTACCCGAACAAAAGATTAAAGTTTTCACCGAAAAACTTAATCACGTCGCCGGCGTCACTTTCGTTTATCAATTAATGCTGGTAATAAAAAAAAAATAATAATAATAATAATTTGTTACCGCTCTTGCAAGGTCGAACCATTCATATTTCAGTATTAGTCACGGCATGAAAACGCGATGTTCATGGTGTGGACAAAAATACCAACAGAACTATATGGAAAAAAAATGTATTTACACTTTCATATATTCTGTCATATGAATGCGTGATAAGTCCATAACGTACACTCACCCCCACTCATTCACTTATATATATATATATATATATATATATATATATATATATATATATATATATATATATATATATATATATATATATTATATATATACGTGATGATGGCAATGGAAACGACTTCGTTCTACATTACCAGAAGTCGAGTCAAGTCTACACACGAATGGCGTTTCTATGGACTGCCTTTGCAAAGGATGAGATGTCTTCGATATATCGTCTCAGGATATGTTCTGGGATAAATCAGGAGTCTATACCTATATATATATATATATACATATACTATATATAAATATAATATATATATATATATTAATAATATATCATAGGTATATAAATATATATATAGATAGGTAGATTATATGACTGAGACTCCTTATTTATCCCAGAACATATCCTGAGACGATATATCGAAGACATCTCATCCTTTGCAAAGGCAGTCCATAGAAACGCCATTCGTGTGTAGACTTGACTCGACCTCTGGTACTGTAGAACGAGGTCGTTTCCATCGCCATCATCACGTAGAGTCGGGAATTCTCTAAAGTCATTGTGTGTCCGTATTTAAAAGGTCTACATGGTCATAAAATAACTAAAGTCTTGCTTTACCCCACAAATCCGTCATTAATTAATATATTCAATCTACTAGTCAAATATTAAAAATTCCTCGCTAAACAAAATATATGACAAACACGCTATCAAAAGAGAACCCATAAAGTTTAACAGCAAAAACCCTTTTATGGTTTATATAACTAACCTCCATAAAATGTAATGCTGAACACCCCTTTTATCTAACTGACATACCCTGACAAATTATATCTCCTATCTAAAATAAAAATGCTATTTAGAGCTTAACCCCTATTACAATATCTCTCGTAAGAAAAGAAAAAAAGAAGAGGAAAAAAAAATAAGATAATAACAATAATAAGTGAACTTTCCCCTATTACACAGCGCACATAAGAGAAAAAGAAACATATATAATTCAATATCTTTCCCAAAACGGACTGTGTACCGTTACGGAATTTGCTACCGCAGCAATCCCATCGACCAGAAACGACCGGAAAAGAATCCCCTTACATGATACATTTCCATGGAATGCCATAATCAACATCTACGAAAATAGTGCAAATCCCCGAGTAATCAACTCCAAAGGGAAAAATCCGCAACCGGATTCATTACAGCAACATTAGCAAAAAATCCACCTGTGAACACCTCAGGTGCTTCGAACTGCAGCATAGTCAGACTTGCAACTTCAGAAACTCATGATTCTCAAAACAATGTTCTGCACTGAAACCATATCAGCACATTTCACCAAAACTATCTCCAAGATATGACCAAGGTGCTCCAAGATTGCCTCAAAGACATAACTTTCCCAAACGATACTGCCAATTATATAAAAAAAATTATCACCTATTCGGGATAAAAAACTACGATAAACTCACAATTCCATAATTATATACCACCAAAAAAAAGAAAGTCACCCCCAAGGATTAATGCCATCTCCTTATATATATAAATCACCATCTTAATAATAACACTACTCCAGTGATATAAATATTTCCTCCATTTAATTAATAACCCCACACAAAACAAAAAAAATACCCCTAAAAAACTTGTCCTTAAATCATATCTCCCCACTACATTACCCGAATTATATAAAGCCCCAATGTCATCTGTTCGGCTCGTGAAACCCCAAAAATTCAGCCCCAAATATCATACACACAGGAATAATCACATGAATATCATCACGTTTCTCAGTTAAAATGAAAATTTGCCATATTTCAACCACTTCCCCGAGTATAATATTAACCCCGAAATCTTACGCCAAAACTCCGCAGATTTGCGCATAATAAGAAAAAAAAACAGTAGAAGGAAATAAAAAAAAGAAAAAAACCTGTGAAAGCATTCCACTACCAAATTGCAAAAAACAGACAGCAAGAAAAAAAATGAAAAAATGCAATTGCGCGACAATATATTAATCACCACATCCAATTCTTTTCAATTTCGAGATATGTGTTAACCTAGACCGATTTGTTTTTTCCTCTAAGACTACAAACCTGTTTCCAATTTTCTCTTCAATGACTTTAAAAGGACCTTAAAACTTCGGGCCTAATTTGTAATTTAGTTCATTTCTAACGTTAAGTTTTAAAAATACCTTGTCTCCGACATTGATCTTGGAATCAGATGTTTTTCTATTACTCTTCTGTACCATATCTCTGGTTGTGGATTCGAGATTACGGCTGAGACAAGCATGTCTCTCTCTCGCTGTGGATACCAACGCCTCTATCGTATTGTTATGGGCGACACAAACTCAGAAACTCAACTTTAACCTTTATTCCGTTAACAGTAGTAGTAGTAGTAGTAGTAGTAGTAGTAGTAGAGTAGTAGTATAGTAGTAGTGTAGTAGTAGTAGTAGTAGTAGTAGGTTCATTCCTGAAAGGAATTATTGCAAACTTTAAATACATTATTAAATAACCCATAATATTCAATAAATCATAACGGTGACACAATGTACCTTAATACATCTTGCAAAGCTAATTAAATATGCTTTTCTAAACAAGACTCTTTCATTGCCACTTTAAACCTCCTTTGACTATATCACATTTATCATATTTATAGGACAATCAAATGTTAAACGTCACAAATAAACCAATTTACACCTTTTAACGCTTAAATGAATAAGACATATAAAGCAAATACATATAGGTTCGTCAAAAAACTTACATCTGTGTGCCCAAAATGAATCCTTTGAATTACGAAATATATACAACTGTACTCCTTGAAGACCTTGCTTGAACTGCCAAAGAGACTTCATAATTTTAGGAAGTGAGATGAAATCGTAATTTGTTTACACCTCTCAACTCTTTAACTACCACTTACAAAAGTAATGACATTGTTTTACCAACTAGATGGGTTTGTGTTTCTGCATTAACACGTATCCACCCCATGTTGAGGCAAAGTTAGCAAATCAAATGTGCCTCGTGTTGGACAACCAAACAAAGCTTCAAATGGGGACATTTTAATGGAATCACTAACCATAATGTTGATACTATGTCTAACAACATTAACATATCTGTCCCAATTCTTATCATTACCACCTACAGTTTTCCTGAGAGCCTCGAGCACTTTCCTGTTTACTCATTCGCACAACCCATTAGCCTCGGGTCTGTATGGAATAATTGTTACTTTCTGTATCCCCATGACTTCAGCTAAACATTCCAAGGTTTTGTTCACATATTCCCTCCCATTGTCGGTTAATAGAACTTCAGGTGAGCCATATCTACAAATGATACCATTGAAAAATGCTATGGCTACTTCTTCGGCCGTTTTATGCTTAAGTGGGAAAATTTCTACTATCCTTGTAAGTTCATCTAGTATCACTAACAAGTACTTGTTCGCATATCTAGACTCACAAAAATTCCCCAGGATATCCATATGTATTCTTGAAAAGGTCTACTCGTTATAGGATACGATCCGAATTTGCATGAAGTTGTCCTTGCAGGCTTACATGCGTTGCACACCGTACAATTCCTAACGAAATTTTCCACATCTTTCCCCATGTTTTTCCAAATGTATTTAGCACGAACCTCATCATACGTTTTTTTCTATTCCCAAGTGTGGACTACTGAACATGCAATGAACTATATCCAAAACCACTGGAATTAGGGCCTTCGGAATTACGATCTGTGTCGTATCTCCTTTACTTTCACTGGTTCTCAACTTGTATTTAATTTTCCTAACCAATAGATTACCTTCTAACTCCAAACCCGAAAAAAAAAATTTATAACGTTTCCTGACTAATTCCCCTCTTAGAAACGCTTTTGCATCTGCTAAAATCTCGTCTTCATATTGCCTTTGCTCTATGAGAGGTATATCCCATTGTATGGCCTCGCTAGTGACTTGGAAACCTTCCGTGTCGTGAAAACTCCTGCTAAGAGCATCAGCATCCACGTTAAACTTGCCCTCTATATATTTGAGCTTTGCATCAAAATCTCTGATAGTTAAAAACCATCGAACTCTTTTAGGCGACAAATCGGGTTTATTGAAAAGATCTAGTAATGGCTTGTGGTCTGTAAGAACTTCTACTTTATTCCCCATCAGTAACATTTTAAAATGAACTAAGCTCGACACTATTGCAAAGGCTTCTTTATCTATGGTGGCCATGGACTTCTCGTTGCTGCCTTTTGTCCAGAACTTCCTGCTATAAAAAGCTATTATAGGATGAAATTTCCCATCGAACTTTTGCATAAGGCAAGCACCTATACCTTCCTGGCTTGCATCAGTCACTAATGTAAAAGGTTCACTAAAATCTGGAAACTTCAAAACAGGGGGATTCATTAGCACATCCTTGAGCTTTTGAAAACTCTCCACCTGCGGTTCCTTCCATTGAAATTGAATGTCTTCCCGCAATACATCAGTTAGGGGAGCTGCTATATTAGAGAACCGTTTCACAAACCTCCTCAGGAAACTATGGGCGAAAATTCGCTATTGCTTTGACATTATCGTCATTTACTCTAACCCCTTCCTTAGATATGACGTGGCCTAGATATGTGATCTTCTTTTTCAAGAACGAGCACTTGGCTAGCTTAATTTTCAACCCCGCTAATCTAAGCCTCCTAAGTACTTCTGTAAGCACTTCCAGGTGTTGCGCGATTGTGTCCGTTGCAACCAGGATATCATCCATATACACAAAAACATTTTTGCACAATAACCCGTGCAAAACTGTGTTCACCAACCTGGTAAAGGTCATCGGACTGCTCGATAAACCGAAAGGCATTCGCATAAATTCATAGTGTCCCTTGGGTCCTGAAAAAGCGGTATATTCCTTGCTACTCTCACTAAGAGGGACCTGTAAGAAACCCTGCGCCAAATCAATTGAGCTATAAATATTATGTCCCCCAATTTCAACAAAAAGATCTGGTATGCACGTGACTGGGTAGCGGTCAGGATCGTCTTCTCATTTAAACGTCTAAAATTGACGCATACACAGACAGAACCGTCTTTCTTAGGCTAATGATTCCTTCTTCTTCCCTTCTATTAACCTCTTTCTCTACCTGCTCTCTGGTTTTGAAAGGTATGCGATATGCAGGAATATAAATAGGTTTTGTGCCACTCTCCAAATTTACCTTATGCTCTAACACATTATTCAACCCCAATTTATCACCTTGTAAGGCTACCGTATCCCCAAATATGCCAAGAGCCTACTTATAGCTTCAACGTGTTCACTATAATCCGCATTAACTAAATGTTCTCTAAATATTCGTTTCCTTGATTGCATTTCTGCCTCCGAAAACTCAGGTTTCCCCTCTATGATAGCCACTGAACCAATATCGCAACTCCAATCTTGGAAATCCAATATATATGTATTCTTCTGGTATATCTCCTAACTGTATCATTACAGTTTAGCAACTCTAACCACGTAAACCCATCCTTGGATACACTGTTCACCGATGCCGTGTTATTGAAAATAGTGAAAAGCTTAGAGGGGTTGTTACCCTCTAAGCTTTTTGCTATTTTCAATAACACATATCTGTGGGTTTTCTCATTTCCTTCAATTTAACTTTTACCATAGTCTTCGAACCAGGTAGTAACATAATATCTTCGGATAAAACACCTCTATATTTGTGGTTAGTACCTCCCCTTTCCACCGCCCCGTACACATTACCACCCTCAGTATCATCCCCAGCATTGTTAGTATCAGAAATAACATCAATATTAGTATCAACATCACCATCCAAAGTATCATCACCACCATTGTTATCACTGTGAACTCTGATAGAACCCCCGTAATCATTTCCCATATCAGCAACGTGGGTTTTAATATTAACTTTCTCCATAACACTCGTATCACCGCCATTAATATCACCGAGCACATCTCCTCTTTCAATAACCTCCATGTCCTCCATTCTATTCACGTCCTCATAAGGCAGAAAAACACCCGGTATCCCGACTGTTATCCCATTAACACCCGCATGGATCGAAATCTTGTGTCTTCTACAAGCAGGATGACACAGCAAAAGCCTGTTGCCCAACGCAATTCCTTTCATTACCAAAAATGGTTCTGTTAACACTCTGTCACCGAGAGTAGACTGTATTTTAACACAACCAAGGGTATTTAATCTATGGGCTTGCACATCACATACCGTCTCCGTTGAGGGTTGCAAAGGGTAATTGGAAAACATGGATTGATACAAATTATAGTCCATAAGATTTATTGATGCCCCCGAGTCTATAAATATCGGGATATCCACATCCCCTACTGTTCCATAGACTATAGGCCTGGGCTCTGGGGCGTCCCCCATGAGACCACAATGGCATTTAACAATCACCTGTACCCTGTTTGTTGATCGGGCTTCCAAAAATTTTGCCGATCCCTTTGCCCTCTGGTTTGACCTGCCTGGGAAGTTCTCACATTATAATTACCAGAACCTTGAGGTGTAGGCTTCACATCTCTTCGTATCTGAAATGGACAAGACTGCCAATAATGATCGGTACTCTTACACATTCCACAATATTTAACCCTACACAATTTCATTGGATGCCCTGGTTTATTGCAGTTGAAACAGCGCAACTGCTGTTGCTTTTAATCGATCAATCTTTTGTTATATTCAACTTTTGCGCACAGACAGGGAGGAGAAAATTCTGTGTCTCTTTGCACTCTATCCCTCGGGCCTGTCCCATTAAAAATTGTGCTATCTACAGTGGGACATTTAGACATATGTTTCTCAATTTGGGCATAAAGTAATTCTTCGTCTGAAGTAGGTTCAATCTTTTCATCAAAGCTATTCACTATCACATCCAGTACATCGTGCAAGAGCAGGGAAAAATAGATCAGTTAATGAATGTTATCAAGAGAGACATTACTCCCTGTAGCCCATTTAGATGTTTTCAATTTTCCTACCCAATCCGCCACTGCGTCAAAAAGTTTTGAACTATGTTCTACGAGGCTATTAGTACCCTTCCGAAGTTTATAAAGACCCCGAAGGTCCCTCACCATATCTCCATGTTCCTTTGAGCCATAAGCTGTTTTCAAAAATGCTTGCAAGTCCGTCCAGGTATGACATTTTGTAAATTGGAAACTCCGGCAACGATGGGAGAGGTCTCCCCTATTGAAATCTAGCAAAGCTTTCGCCTCTCTAAATGCCTTTATATCGTCCAATATATTCTTTCCCGCTAAATAATTATTCACTCCTTCAATAAAAATTTGGACAGGCTGTGCTAGAACGCCATCTACCAACCCTCTAAATGGACTCACGCCCGCACTCACGTTCGTTACATGATGTAGAAGCGTTGTGGTACTCTAAGTATCCGCCATCTTTCTCTGTTTCCGAAAGCTATTTTGTTCTATAAGATTCCCCGATCTCAATAACATCAATGTATTTATATAAACAAAATCCAATCCAGAAAAATTAATACCAATTTTCCTCCAATAATGGATAACAAAAGGCAAACGCGCCCCACGCTCAGTATATTATCCCACGAAAGCAACAACAACAAAAAAATAGGGAGGGGATAGAAAAAGAAAAAAATGCCAAACGCTTACTAAGCGCTACACCCCGGCGACCGTTTCACACGCCAGCTCTCGCCTCTCTCTCTCTCTCTCTCTCTCTCTCTCTCTCTCTCTCTCTCTCTCTCTCAGGGCGTGACTTGTAACAAAAATCTCCGCTCGAGTAAATTCGCCACAAACAAACAAAAGGAATATAAACAACAACAAAAAAGTAAAAAAAAGATATAAAAAATAAAAAGAAGAAAATAAGAAAGAAAACTTGAAAATACATTCACATCTTCATATGACTGGAAACCGAATTTGTATACGCACCGCAAATATGCGTGAAATATTTACCACACTTGTGAAACACTTTAATACGTCGCAAATTAAACTTTTCCCCTTACCGTTTTAAAACACTGGTATTCAAGAACCCCAAGATGGCTGACACTGACTTAGCCCGAGAGACGAACAGCTTCTCCCTGTCCAACCCACTGAATCAGCAAAAAGGGCCCCGAGTTGCCTGTGACATGATAGTAATCCCTTTTCCTACCAAAAAAAAAACATCTATATCTAACTGGTCACCAGTCTCTTCGTTAGCGTACCTATAGCTTATAAAATATATAAAAAGCCTCTTAAACCGCCTGCCACCACTCTTACCCACCCCCCCTTTTTTTAAAAGTACACAAGTTGGAAACCCTTAACTGTTGTCAATGGTGCTCTCTGTCTGCAACCATGTCGTTAGGCTATTAAGATCTCGTAAGTATAAAAATATACTATTTATTACCCAAAGCAGTTGAATATAAAATAGAACAAAATGATTAAAAAGTCATAGTGACAAAAAACCCAAATCTGCCCATAAAGAAAACTAGTAAGTTAACATTCTACCCTCCTGACTAAGAATTCACTCCCAGACCCAAAATGTCAATAAGTTCATTATATTAGTTAGGTTAGAGATTCCCGTCTCTAGTACCATGATATAGAACTCATCTGTAATAAAGATAACAATGGATAAAAGATACACTTCACACATCACTCTATTCAAAGTGATTTAAGTAAAGAAAGAATTTCACACTTCTCTCTCTTTTCCAAGGTAACGGTTTTCTAAGTCTTACAAGCAAGACATTATATGTGATTCACTAACATTACACTTGTAAGATATATATATATATAGAAATATATATATAATAATATATATTATATAATAATATATATAAATATATTTATATATTATATATTTAATAATTATAAAATTATACATAATAGAATCATAATATTAATATAATATGTATATATTATATATATATATATATATATATATCTATATATATATAATTATAATATTATATATATATATATATATATTAATACTATAATTAATATATATATAACATATATATATATATATATATATATATGTATATATATATATATATATATATATATAGAATATAAAATATATATTAATATATATATATATATAAAATATATATAAATATATAAATATATAATTATATATTATATATAATTATATAATATTTATATATATATTATATTTATTTATAATATAAATATAAAATAAAATATATATTTATTTATTTATATATATATATATATATATATATACTATTATACATAATATATAATATATATATTATTATAATATATATATATATATATATATATGTATATATATATATATATATATATACATATTTATATATATATATACATATATATATATATATATATATATATATATACATATATATATATATACTAAATGTATTATCGCCTTGGCGATAGACTGTTTCCATTTTCTTACGGCTGTTGTCGTAAGTAATGTTTGGTTCCTCATCTCCCTGGATATATTAGTAGAGAGGTTCTTTTCTTGTCTAGAGGAGATGATTCAAAAACAGGCTAGTTTGCACAAAGTAACAACTTTATTCTGTAACTCCATACTAGGAGATGCAGCTCGGTCGGACGACCGATATGTTTGAGATTGGCTTCGAACTGCCATTCTAAAGCATCGCGTCGATAGCGGAACGTTAGCTATCTCAGCAATTCATATAAAAACACATACGTAGTTCGCCGGCTCGGAAGTTACAAGTTTCCGGCGTAGGTTAAACAGGTCAACCTCTTCCCATGGAAGTTGTTGTGCAAAGTTATCATAACATAAAGATGTTGACAAAGCTTTGAGCTAGATCAGGCTACTGCAGACAACGCATAGCGTAATCTAAGGTGTGCTTTGGTCACGTAGAAAACCCTCCTAATGCCATGACCCCCCACCGTCACTGAGTTTATATATATAATGTAATTCTTACATTAGGCTCGGTCTGCTACCTATTCAAGCCTTGAATAACAAAAAAAAAATTACTTTTAAACATTGTTCATAGGAGCGTGCTCGTAACATACTAAGTGATTAAATGCACAAAAAGGTTCTGTACATACCCTTGTTGACATATTCATAAACAAAGATAAATGCATGGAAAATATAGATCCATGTTTGGTAATAATAATGATTATGTACCCAAAAATAATAAAATGGTAAAAATCAAAACTATATACATGATTAATTATGATAACATGTAACCTGATTAAGAATAATGGTTACTAAATAATGATTATAACATGATCATGGATAATAGTTAAAGAGTACTTGTCACTCTTTATAATAGATAAATATAATTGTATAATAGGTATAAACAATGTAATTCTGCAGAAATTCAATATATATGGGCTGATATTTTATTAGGTGCCCGAAAAATACCTTTAGGAATATATTAATGTATAATATTGGGCTATAATGATTTATTAGGTGCCCTGGAGATATTTTAACTGTTCAAATGCAAAGGCGTGAGTCTTTCTTGTCTACATTGTTGCCAGCATACGGACCGTTTTCATTTTCACACAACACAATTCCAGACAATTCCCTAGGCACGAACTGAAGTGGCCAGGTTCAGGCGGCCCTAAACGCAAAAGACTTGAGTTTAACGGGTACGTCATCCAGACGGGCCAGTACGTTCCCTTGGAGATCCTTCTGTTTACGCCTCAGCCTACGCCAAGCAAAGATGTGACGGCGATAACCAATATGGCCGTCACGCTGAACACGGCTAGCAGAATGTAGTAGCGAAGATTTTCTCCACCTGCATAAGTCGATGACGCGTGGGTCATCTCAGCCAGTTGCGTCAGACGATGAGCTACTCGCGCGTTGTATGGGAGAGGTAGTGATGGGATGATTGTTGTAGCCCACGTGTAGTTCGCGAAATACGCCTTCTCACGTATTATCGTGTTGATTTGACCCCTCTGACGGTATAGTTTGTAGATGTCCCCCGTACAACCATCGGCTGCTACGAAGATAGGGGCATGGGCGGTGGATGTGTCCGGACACACGACGTCGAATCCGGCCTTATCATAAACGGATCCAGGAACCATTATTCATCCTGTAATTGAATTATTACCGAAAAAAGGATAAAGTTTCCCCAGACAACCTTCGCTTGTATGAGAGAGAGAGCCGTTTAGCACTATGTCTAACTCACATGAATCCGTTGATATAGATAGAATTCAAAAAGAGTCAGCTGTACAAATTTTATTATTCATGGCTTCTGAACAGTGAGTGAGTTTATCTAAGTCTTTAAGACTGTAAATGATTTCTTATCAGAAGAATCAGTACATGCCCGGTTAAATTGGATATTACTGGATTTGAGTTATTCGTCATAAAAGTAGGAAACGGTGCTATTTTGTATGATTGCCAAGCATCGGAAGAATCAAAAGGAATCGTGATCATAATTCTATAATTTTCTACGCTGACTGATATTAGGCTATAATAGAATTCTACTTTATGGGCATCCAATAAAGGAATATAACCTAGCTTCTCCCGTCCGTTTTCTAAAGTTAACGTCAGATCTTTAATAGGCATGAGGTGAGGCGATAACACACCCTTTGTTGCTAACGTAATTGCTTCTACGTAATCTTTTGACTTTTCAATAAAATGTGATATTTTACACGGATATGATCTATTTTTCGAACTATAGTAAGCTAAAGTAGCCAGCAAATGTTGAACTTCCATGACCTGATCGATATATTTGAATGTTCATTAACGATATTCATTATTTGATTGATCGAAGATAACTGGCTGCGAAGTTCTGATAAGGCCAGTTCCGTTTTGTGTTGCAAAAACTCAATTCTTTTATTTTGATTATTTATCTTGAGGCGATTTGAGATTCCTAAACCTAAATTCGCAACTGATCCTAAAATGTTTAGTCCAGCTAGAAATAAGCGGGTTGCGACGCTCAACAGTATTGTGCCGCACGACCACATCAGCAGGTCACGAGCGAGTTCTTCTGCCTCGGCGGTTTTATTTTGTATGTCATAAGACAACATTTCTGCGACGCTTAGCGTTTGAGCTAGTGAAATCTCTGAGCTAGCATGAAATTACGTTCATGCATTTCCTTAAGGGAAATACCAAACCTCATCAGGTCATTCTTTAAGTTAAGGACGTCATCTTCAGGTAAGAAAATGGCGTGCATATCTACCTCGATAACAATATTACTTGACACGATGAATACATCATCGATTCTCTCGATAATCGAGCCATGATTAAATTCTATGTCTTTAGTCCTAACACTCTTTCCATACAACAAAGATGTCTGGAATACACAATATCACTCCCAACAATAACAGATTCATTTTTTGAAAACCTGCAATGAGTAAAACAGATGTAATAACTCGCGTAAAAGAATAGGTTTACATACAATATGATTAATAGATATATATATAATAAATTATTATACAAGTTTCATAAATACAACCATTTTTTCCCTCACTCCATCTACCTTTCTTTAGATTCTGATATGTGCCAATAGGGACTATTCTCACATCAGTGGGTTTGGATACATTTTGAACCCTACTCTATTGGCCGTTAAATTTCTAAAATGTTTAAACGGGCCTTCAAACTTAGGTGTCAGTTTATAATTTAAACCTTTACGCACGTATACTTGTATGTATACCTGATCGCCCACGGCATATGTCTAGTTGGCTTTAGCTATTTTATCATGATTTTTTTTTCATTAGGATCTGTGCTTCTTCTAAATTCTTACGAATTAATATTATATCGACTTATGCTTGCATCCATAACATCCTTTAGAGGATTTGATAAATTAGTTGTAGGCTTTAAGATGTGAAAAGGCGTTCGGGCCGGGATACCGTACAGTGCCTCGTGCGGTGTTTCATTTTAATAGATACGTGATACGAGTGATTTAAGTGTGCTTAGTACCGCAGGTATGGCAATGTCCCAGTTGGGATCTGCCCCCCCTAAGTTGACCCTTAAAATGTTTTAAAAACCTACGATTTGCCCTTTCCACTAGCCCATTAGACTCTGGGTGATAGATCATGGTATTGATTTTCTTTATACTAAGGAATTCGCACAAGGAGTTAAGGAAATGATTATTGAAACTCCCCGCCCGAGTCTGAGATAATGATGTGTGGAATTCCATGTTTACAAATGTAGCACTCGTAAAACTTCCTAGCGCACTCAACCGCGGTTTTTGTTTTAAGCGCTATAAGTTCTGTATATCGAGTCAAAGCGTCTAATAATTACTAGGAGGTGCTTATTTCCTCTGTCTGACTCGTAAAACCCTGTTAATAAATCTAAATGTACTCTTTCAAAGGGTGATTTGGCACGGGGTAAGCCCCTAGGCTGACAGGTGTCTTCGTGTGCCCTTTGTATTCTTGACAAGTGCGACAATTTGCTATGTGCTTTTTTATATCTCTAAGCATCGTATGCCAATAAAATAAGGATTTGGCTTTCTGTGACTATTAGGGTATAACCCGGGTGTCCGTGCAGTGGATTTTCATGCAACCACTTTAAGACAAGTGGGTATGAGTGAGGATAGGCACCACCACCTGGTTGTTATTCAACTGCGGTGTGTTGCGGGTTTTCCTCGTCACAGATCTACACAGGAGATTTTCCTGTAGGATATAATTCTGTTGCTTATACTTTAGGTATTCTTTTCCCTTCGGATTTCCGTTTAACGCAATGATGATTTTTTCTATTTGCGGATCTTTCTTTGTTCTGTCTGTAATAGTTCAGCACTCCAGCCCAGATCTTCCTGTTCGATATAGTTTTAACAACGGGCATGGAGGTTGAGATATCTATTAATTCAGCTAATGGCTCGGTACAAGATGAAGAGGGGTTGCGTGATAATGCGTCAGCAATGATATTTGCTTTTCCCAGGTAAATACCCGATCCTCGCGCCAAAGTCCTGAATGATCATGTGCCACCGAGTTCGCTTGGGGCTGTGACTAAAGCCTTTAAAAGAAGTCGGTTAGGGGCTTATGATCAGTGAGAACCTTGACGGGATAACCGTAAATTATGAATTTAAAGTGCACGAGTGAATTAACAATAGCGAGCCCTTCCTTGTCTATTACTGCATATTTACTTTCGGAAGGTCTCAGTTTACGTGAATAAAAGCTATAGGGAAAAACTGTCTATCATATTGTTGAAGCAATACCCCACCTACTCCTAGGTCTGAGGCGTCTGTTGCTATGAAAAATTCCTTATGAAGTCAGGAAATTTCAAGATAGGAGAAACTACACAGTTCATCTTTCAATTTATCGAACGCCTGTTGATGAATTTCAGACCATACGAAATCTACCGCCCTTTTATAAGATCGGTTAGGGGGAGCGGCTATGATGGAGTAGTCCTAATGAACCTCCTATAATATCCGCTACACCCTAAAAATTGCGTATTCCCTTGACGTTAGTAGGTATCGAGGAAAGTTACGGATAGCCGACACCTTATCGTGGACGACTTTAAGACCTTCACTAGAAACCGTGAAACCTAGATAGACTAGTTCTGTTTTAAAAAATTCACACTACTTATCTTTACCCTTAAATTATGCTGCCTTAACCTTTGTAACACTAACTCCAATTTACGTAAATGCTCTTCTAATGTGTTGGAAAAGATTACTAAGTCATCATGTAGGCATGTAGGATATCTCCCAACAAGTCTCCAAACACGACGTTTATCATACGAGTAAAAGTTATAGGAGCACAACGTAAACCAAAAGGCATACGCAAAAATTCATAATGTCCCCTGGCTGTGCTGAAGGCAGTGTATGGGATACTTTCTTGTTCCATCGGAATCTGATGAAATCCTTTAGTAAGTCTAGGCTGGTGAAATATTTATTCTGGCCTAGTAAAGATAGGATATCATCGGTACATGGTACTGGGAATCTGTCAGGGATTGTTTCTTCGTTTAAACGACGAAAATCTACGCATATCCACCAAGTTCGATCTTTTTTCGGTACTACTATTAACGGAAAAATTATAAGGGCTGTTTGATTTCCTAATGACTCCTTCCTTTAACATTTTACCTATTCTCTGTTATCTCATTCTGAAATTTCATAGGAAGTCTGTACGAAGGTACATAGATTACTTTCTGTTTGTCCTTGAGCCTGATTTTGATGCTCTATGACATCCGTTTTTCCTAAGTTCCATCCGTAGTGGAAAAAACATCATGATATTTAGTTAACAGATTCAAATTTAAAAATTCTGCTGAATTTCTTCTTCTTGAATATCTTTATTGATTTTGTTCTTTATAGATTGCAAAAGGGTTTCATCCGCGAATGATTGAGCGTGATTTATCTCAGCTACGGTAAGAATGCGATGTTTATAAACTTCGGCATCCAAGATATGTTGATTTTTGTGGATTACTAAAGTGGTATTCAAATGATTACAGACTTCGATATTACATTGCTGTTGTGAGCCGACTGTATAAACGGCTTGTGTGACGGATAATCCGTGTGTTTTCAGAGTTTCGGAAAGGATTAATGTTTCAGATCCTGGCAAGGTTCTTTTTACACGCACTAATATATTTGAAGTTACGTTAGGTTCGAGGGTTTGCGTGCAAGCTGATATTACGGGTGAGCGAGAGTTCTGTTGGTTGCCTGTATTATTTCTTGGTTCATGAGCAGGTGATTGGTTCCGTAATGTAAGTGACAAACTCTGTCTCTCTTTATTATCTAAAAACCAAGATTTTAGGGTATTAGAAGACCTATAGAATTTTCCCTTTGATATAACACGCGTGTTTTTCAGGTGCTAAGATAATATTTTGAGTGCCCATAGACGGGTATCCGATAATTATGCGGGATACATATTAATGTTTTGTACAACGACAAAGGTATCGGCTAACGTGCGCTTACCGACCTTGTTTACTGTACATGAGTTACGCCCACAACATTTAATTCATTATTCCCAATGCCTGAGAGCCTTATTCCGGACTTTTCTATAGGGAAATTTGAAAAGAGTAAAATGATGAGTACTTAAATCCATTATATTACGTGGACTACCAGAATCAAAGAACAAAGTGAATGACTTATGGTCCAAATTTACTGCATGTAAGGTTGGTCGCAACTCGTTTTGACTAATAATTGCATGAATTTGTTGCAAACCTACGGGAACCTGCACAGATTTTTTTGATTCGGCCGTGTGTTTCATAGGAAAATCAATTGACTCACAATGATCTGATTATTTGATTAAAAACAGATACAAAAAGATGTTGATATTGATGACCCAACATCGCCCTCTCCCCCCCTTGGAGTGAACTACGTGGTATTTGTTTTGTTTATCACACCCTGAAAATTGCGCTTGCCCTTGCGAGTTCTGGCTAGACGGCCCAGGAACAGAGGTACCTGAAGCACGATTTGTTTTGTTTCTGCTGTTGTGCAGAATTTCCGTTTGGTTGTTTCTTTTTCTTATAGTACTGAGGACCCTTCTTTTTATTTGCACTAGCAACTGGTTGCGTGTTTTGTAGCGTTTGGCTGTTGATTCCTCGAGTAGGCAACGGTTATATGAATGAGTTGAACTATGTTGTATTGAACAAAAAACGCGTCCGACAGTCTGAAATCATGTGACCTGGTCGTTTACAGTTATAACAAACCATCCCTGCAACTTGATTATTATTATGTACCACATTTACTTGTTGTGGCTTGTTTTCCATTTTTTGTTCTCATTTTTTGCAAAAACTTGAATGAGCGAAGGATCTAGGTCGGTACATTTAGACATGTGTTTTTTGATTTGTTTATACACATCTAATTCCGTACTGTCGGGCTGCAATTTTTTATCAAAAACACCGTACTAACGCTTCAGGCAACATTACAGTGATAGACGTAAGGTAGATCAAACGGATAAAAGCTTTCACTTGATGTTAGCACCCGCTACCCACCCGGAGTTACATAAACTATCCTGATATTCATTTAGCCGGTCGGCAATTAGCGCCGCCCGCGTCGACAACATTGAGCTGAGTCATGGAGGCTTGGTTAAGGATATTTCTCATGCCAATACTACATCTAAAAGCCTCTTCACCCCATACACGGCACGTAATCTAATTTTGAACTCGTCCCATGTAAGCGCTTCTTGGAAAGAAACCCCCCATTAGATACGCACTTGCGTCGCCTTTAGCGAAGTCTACGAAGCTCTTGGCCTCCTGTAATTGTACTGCTGGGTCTGTGATGCTTTTTGCATTTAAATGAGCGGTCTACAGATGAGATCCATGCCTCAACATTTTGAGGCAGGAACCCATTGACCCGACCTTGAAAAGGGACGATCGCTGACTCGCGCTAACGAGAGTCACCACGTTGGGGTGCCAGCCGGAGTGGTTGCCAGTTTTCGGCTTTCACTTTTTTCTTATCACTTCTATTCCTTGCAATCCTATCAAAATATCTATAAGAGTACACTCGACCACTACGTAAACGCATAAGCAAGGTACTGTATAAGTGTGTTATAATAATAGGAAAATCCCCCAAAAGATACTAAAATACAGATAATATGATAAAATATTATACGGAGAATTCCTGCAAGAAATGGTTAATGACAACTAGAAAAGAAAAAAAAAATTAATCTGCGGGCGAGAACCTCGTAGTTGAAGATAAGTTCTGTAATGAAGGAAGATTAATATGGCGAACAACTCACCCCCAGAATACTGGACGATCGACTCTTGATGAACAACACTTCACTGAGGAAAAGACCTGAATAGATAAAAATACGGTACTTAGCTCCAGTTATATTGCGAAGGATTGTTGACATGGGATGACGTCACAGTTCCTGTCCACGTCTCGCGTCGGAAGTCGTGATGACGTCACGGCCTTCTCTCGGTGCACGATGCTCTGAGAAGTCCAAGATTGATGACGTCACAGCCTCCGTCCTTGCACTACTGCGTATAGCTGTCCACTCTGCGTCCTTGCTCGCGAACGGGTGATTGTGTTCCCTGTTTTCTTCTTTCCGTTGATGTTCGATGCCGCCCTCGTCCGGTGTAGATTCTCGAAGATAAGTGATAACTGTTGCTCAAACGTCAGTGTTAAATGCTTGTATTCCTCTCGATGAAGGACATAGTTGCGTCTTCATAAACTGTTGCGTTGATTGAAGATCCCGTTTCCTCTGTTTCGTTTGATGTTGAAGGTGGAAGTTAGTTCTTGTAGACCTTCGGTCGGCTGATATGGGTCTTGTTAATTATGTTCTTCGTTTGTTCCGCTTGCCACCATTTTCTAATGTTCTTCGTTTTTCCGCTGCCACCATTTTCTAATGTCTTATCGCTTGGCGATAGACTTTTTGTTTTTTCCTTACGGCTGTTGTCCGTAAGTAATGTTTGGTTCCTCTCATCTCCCTTGGATATCTTAGTAGAGAGGTTCTTTCTTGTCTAGAGGAGATGATTCAAAACAGGCTAGTTGCACAAAGTAACAACTTTATTTTTTCTGTAACTCCATACTAGGAGATGCAGCTCGGTCGGACGACCGATATGTTTGAGATTTGGCTTCGAACTGCCATTCTAAAGCATCGCGTCGATAGCGGAACATTAGCTATCTCAGCAATTCATATAAAAAACACATACGTAGTTCGCCGGCTCGGAAGTTACAAGTTTCCGGCGTAGGTTAACAGGTCAACCTCTTCCCATGGAAGTTGTTGTGCAAAGTTATCATAACATAAAGATGTTGACAAAGCTTTGAGCTAGATCAGGCTACTGCAGACAACGCATAGCGTAATCTAAGGTGTGCTTTGGTCACGTAGAAACCCTCCTAATGCCCATGACCAGGGTCACTGGTTTATATATATAATGTAATTCTTACATATATACATATATATATATATATATATATATATATATATATCTAATAATAAAAGGACCCATAAAGACACCAAAATGTAGAGAGAAAAGTACTATATTTCAGAGACTGCTGTCTCTCTCTTCAGGTATATGAATGAGAAAAGTTTACAGAAAAGGTGGTATTTATACCAAGAGATTCGTCCACAAGTAAGCCAATTTAGGTCACCCCCGCTGATAATCTTCCTTTAATCTTCTTAAGCGTTGGTTGAATGAACACTGCGTCGACGATATCTGATATCCAATTCCCTTTGAGATGTTCATTACCTGCCTTCTCTTTTATTAAGGCCGATTCCATCATTTGACTCTTTGTACCGGCAGTTGCTGCTATAAATTACACGTTGACATATTCCAGTTTATTCTATGGTTATGTTCATTTATATGGTGAAAAATAGCCGAGTTCTGTTGTCCATACCTAACTGACCGTTTGTGTGTATTAATCTCTGGGGAAGTGATTTACCTGTAAATCCGATGTAAGATTGGTCACAGTCCTGCCATGGGATCTCATATACCCCAGAGTCTTTGGGAGATGTCTTTTGTTGGACGTTAATCAGGGATTTGGCATAAGGTATTTGGGTAGGTAAATGCAAAAGGGTTGGATTTCCCAAGGGTGTGAGTTACTAATCTTAATCGTTCTCCAGGAGGGGAATTTTATTTATTGTTGGGTGTCTCTGGTCTTTGTCTTTAGGGGGTCGGTAGAAAATTACGTTTGCTTTTGAATTGCTTTCTCAATTATATTGCGGTCAGGATACTTTAAAGATGAAAGTTGCTTGCGAATTAGTTCAAATTCTTTTTCCAGGAAATCTGGGGAACAAATTCGTAAGGCTCTTAAGAATAGGTTGCTAGCTACACCTATCTTGATAGTATTGTCATGATAGCTAAAGTAGTGAATATATGAAAGTGAGAACGTTGGTTTTCTGTATATGGTAAATTTGTATTCTGTCGTGTCTCTGATTATTAAAACATCAAGAAAAGGAATTTTGTTGTCTGTTTCCCATTCAACTTTAAATTTGATGCTGGGGCACTAATGCGTTTAATTTTGAGAGGAATTCATTAAATTACCCCACTTATTATCCGAAAATGTTAGTATGTCATCCACGTATCTCATCCACAGCATGTTTTTGGGTTTTATTGCATTTATTACTGTAGTTTCAAGTATTCCATGTACAGATTGGCTAAAATAGGACTTAAAGGACTACCCATACTACACCCGAATTTTTGCTTGTAGAATGATTCCCCGAATGAAAATACGTTATTAGATGCACATAATTCAACTAACTTTATTATTTTGTCAAGTGCCCAAAGGGAAAGGATGGTCTGAATAGGGGGATAATTTTTCCCTTAAAAACTGAGAACGTCCTGTACTGGTACTTTTGTGAATAGGGAGTCTACGTCAAGGCTTAAAAGTTTTATGTTGTGAAGTGGTATATGTGCTTCTCTGAATTGTGCAAAAAAGTCTTCCGAATGTTTTGATGACTGGGAGAAAAAGTGCCTAAAAAAGGAGAAAGGAGGCCAGCTAACCATTTAGAAATTTTGTAATTGAAAGCTCCGGCGCATGAAACGATGGGTCTGAATGGAAGATTGTCTTTGTGAGTTTTGGGAAGACCATAAATTAGGGAAATTTAGGATTAATTACTTTAAATTTCTCTAATAGTTCAATACTCTTTTTGTCTTGGCCAATTAATCTTACTTTCCGAAAATTCTGTGGGAACGTTCTGGAGGGGACTTTTTCGTCAGTTTTTCGTAAGTATTTGTGTCGCTAAGGAGCTGGTTGATTTTGTTTTGTCGAGGTAGAAGTCTTTGTCCATTATTACAATTTTGCCGTCTTTGTCGGATCTACTTATTATAACATCTAACTTTTTTAGCGAGTGGATGGCTATCATGAAGTGCATCTAATAACGTATTTTCATTCGGGGAATCATTCTACAAGCAAAATTCGGGTGTAGTATGGGTAGTCCTTTAAGTCCTATTTTAGCCAATCTGTACATGGAATACTTTGAAACTACAGTAATAAATGCAATAAAACCCAAAAACATGCTGTGGATGAGATACGTGGATGACATACTAACATTTTCGGATAATAAGTGGGGTAATTTTAATGAATTCCTCTCAAAATTAAACGCATTAGTGCCCAGCATCAAATTTAAAGTTGAATGGGAAACAGACAACAAAATTCCTTTTCTTGATGTTTTAATAATCAGAGACACGAGAAATACAAATTTACCATATACAGAAAACCAACGTTCTCACTTTCATATATTCACTACTTTAGCTATCATGACAATACTATCAAGATAGGTGTAGCTAGCAACCTATTCTTAAGAGCCTTACGAATTTGTTCCCCAGATTTCCTGGAAAAAGAATTTGAACTAATTCGCAAGCAACTTTCATCTTTAAAGTATCCTGACCATATAATTGAGAAAGCAATTCAAAAGCAAACGTAATTTTCTACCGACCCCCTAAAGACAAGACCAGAGACACACCCAACAATAAAATAAAAATTCCCCACCTGGAGACGATTAAGAGAGTAACTCACACCCTGGGAAATCCAACCCTTTTGCATTTACCTACCCAAATACCTTAGCCAAATCCCTGATTAACGTCCAACAAAAGACATCTCCCAAAGACTCTGGGGTATATGAGATCCCATGCCAGGACTGTGACCAATCTACATCGGATTTACAGGTAAATCACTTCCCCAGAGATTAATACAATACAAACGGTCAGTTAGGTATGGACAACAGAACTCGGCTATTTTTCAACCATATAAATGAACATAACCATAGAATAAACTGGAATATGTCACGTGTAATTTATAGCAGCAACTGCCGGTACAAGAGTCAAATGATGGAATCAGCCTTAATAAAGAGAAGCAGGTAATGAACATCTCAAAAGGGAATTGGATATCAGATATCGTCGACGCAGTGTTCATTCAACCAACGCTTAAGAAGATTAAAGG
>NC_087217.1:41639496-41654496 GCF_015104395.2 Macrobrachium nipponense | reverse complement strand
CAAGACTGATAATTATGATTACTGTAAACCTGAGAATGGTTTGGAAGAGGAAGTGGCGGATGTACTGAAAGCGGTAAAGAAAATAAGAGCACCAAGAGTTAAAAGGATCGTTTCTGACATGCTGTATGGCTCTGAGACTGACGTATTGGCTGAATATGATCCATAAAGTAGGTGGCTGACGAAGAAAAGTTTCTGAAGAATGCTTAAGAAAAATGAACAACCCTCTGAACAAGGGAAACGTCCATAATGTGGTTGGTGGATGAGACCCAATCGGAGTTGTTCATTATTTTGAGAAATCTTGAATACTTTTATTGTTTTATATTTCCATAATTCATTTTATAGAAAAGATAAGTAATTTTGCAGAATGGCTACTATTCCAAAAGGGTATACATGTAACGATTGCAACAATAGCGAGCCAAGAATCTAGACAGTCGCTTCCTGCAGTCAGCACCCATACAAGAAACGATGAGTTATCTTTGATCCCCTCGACCAATGTAACCAGTATAAACAGTACATATTTGTCTTTGAATATAAGTTTATCCTTGTTCACGAAATGTTTAAGTTGTTTTTCACAGGCGTCAACATAAAGTTCTTCTTTCAGAAAATTGTGCCAACTCATGAGTTGGATTTAATTGATTTTTACTTAGTTTTTACCCTGTACTTGTATGAGGTTGTTTGTTTTGAAAATACATTATGAAATTTATACATGGGTAGTAGCAGCTATTCACTCCGCCAAAAGCAAAATAAATTAGACAAGGCTCGGGTAAGGATATTAAAATTTCTCATTCTCACAGTATTGTGTAGAGCTAGTTTAGGATTTTTCATATTATAATTAATCTTGCGTATTCTTTTATAACTATATTGACATGTTTTTTTTTTCAAATTTCAATTTTATAATTATAGGAATGCCTAAAGTAATTTTATACCACCTCTAAATAAAATATTTACAGTGCATATTTCACCTGAGATACAGAATTGTATTATGGTATACAGGTCGAGAGTGCAATCAGCTCAGAATTTTTCCGCATGGGTAGAAAATTTGTATTTTTGAGACATTCACACACACCCGCACGCACACACACACACACACACACACACACACATATATATAGATATAATTATATATATTATATTAATTATAATTATATATAGTATATATATATATATATATATATATATATATATATATTATATATATATAATGTATAGTATTTGTTCAGGAAATTTTAAGAGCCAGAACCAAGGAGAGGTAAGAAAACCTCTTTATAAGCAGACTCACTCATCCTTGCCTATATGCAAGTTGCCCTTATATATATATATTATATATATATATATATATATATATATATATATATAATAATATATAACATATATATATATATATATCATATATATATAATATATATATATATATATGTATGTATGTATGTAATGTATGTATGTATATATATTGTTCAGGATTTTAAGCCAGAACCAAGGAGAGGAGAGGTAAGACCTCTTTATAAGCAGACTCATTCTTCCTTGCCTATATGCAAGTTGCCCCTGTGAACTGAAAGCCTTCATTCTCTCTAAAACCCTCTTTGATCCCACTGGCTGCTCTGGTTCTACTCTCCACAAGAGACCTTGGATGAGGGCGGAGCCTACCCAGGCGAGATTTTAAAAGGCCACAGCAGCTCTCTCTCTCTCAAAACCTCTCAGAACTTCCTCAGACTATCTCAAGTCCTGCAGATGCCACTTCACCCCTTCTGCTCCCCTGCCTCCTCTGGGGGATCCCACAAGTGTTCTTATACCTCCATAGTGCACAGAAATATCAACAGATAAGAAGACCACCAAACCCAGGATTTCCAGGTACTGTGAGACGTAAATTTCGTGCAGTCAAAGAATTATTTTGCCTCTTGTCTCTATTTCATTTCCATTCTTCCAAGGCTACTTTCCCCCTTCTTTGTTCAGCTTCTCACACCCCAATTTTGGTTCAATGCAGATTAATTTCCTTGTGATGTTAGTAAACATCCCCTAGTTAATTCAAGCAACAATATAACCCTTTCTGTGTAAACCCCTGGTCATCTCATGCCCCTTGACTGGGTTATAATATTTTCAGCTAAGAGCAAGTAGTGTGTAATAATTCCCACATGTGTCTCGCCCTAGTACTGATGCTAGAATGCAATCTCTTTGCAGACAAACACTGTACCTGATTGTGGGAAAAATTGGGAACCCTTTGGAATAAGGCTTGCATTGAAATAACCCGTTTGCGTAAATTCTGATCTCCATGTCTGGTTCATTTCCCAGCCACGTGCTTCCAGTGGATCAACAATCAACCACCTCATTAGTTCCTGGCCCTACCATAACTTAGATTTAAATATAGTTCATCTAAAACCAAAGTCCAGAGTTTATGTAAATTCCTCCTTTTTCAGTAATATCAGCCTTCTGCCATAGATTTTTTTTTTTTTTGGTGATAACTCGTCCCTCCAGTAACAACCATTTTTAAAAGTGTTAGATTACATTTTCAATGAGGGAACAAGCAGGACATAACAATATGGCGACCATTTCCAGTCTCATGTGAAAAGCAATTTCCATTTCCAGTCATAGCGATCGTTAAATTGGTATCACGAAAGAAACAAATCTGAATTCCTTTTAATATTTTTATGAGCAAGCAAAAAATAAGGTTTCCCAATTCCCCACAACAGAAAAAAAGGTAAAGTTTATTTTCTAGTTATTTGTGTATGACTAGGTATTCTAGTTAGGGCTGCATAAAATCTGCCTGCCATTATAGCGGTAGGAAGATAGAACCACGTGCATGCTGATAGACTAGAGAGAGAGAAATTTAACCTTGGCTTCTTTTTTTTGTGTGCCATTGCATAAACCCTATGGGTATTTCGTGAATTCCAAGAGTAAATCGTTGAATCTGTGTTGTAAAGAGAGTTCGTTGTCTGAGCACTCTCTCTCTCTCTCTCTCTCTCTCTCTCTCACACACACACACACACACACTGGTCACATGCTGACCCGTGTGAAGGCCAAATTCTCCGGGGGATTTAAATTGGCGGAATTGGCAGGTCTTAGGTTCGCAAGAGATAGCTAGGTAAAAAGGGTATGTAGAGAGTAGTGTGGAGTCGGTAAATTACGCAGTGGTGAGAATCTTTATTCTGGTTCTTCCTCTTCCCTTTAGTGTATACAACGCTAGCATAAAAATATGAATTCTGAGCATAGCTAGGTTGAAAAGGTAAAACAGGCCAAGGATTTGCGTTGGTAAAAAGAAAAAAAAAAATTTCATCCCCTTTTTATCTTCGTCCTCGACACAATAGAAAAAATATATATACATTTCTATTTTATCAACTGCATGGACCACGTTTTTTCGCGTTCACTTTCCATGAATGAGTGGTAACAAATCTTTTATTTGTTTTAATTTACAACCCAGTTGAACTTGCATTTACAGACCCTGTTACAAAGCCGTATTTGCGTTGAGGTTTCCGTGTTTACAAAATTAATTTGCTAAGCCACGACTTTTCACATTGAGTTTTCCGTGAACTTGTGGCAGGGTTCCTTTTTTTTTTTTATATAAAACCAGAACTTGTGCTGAGGTTTCCGTGTTTACGAAGTTCATTTACAACACCACGACTTTTCATTTTGAGTTTTTATGAATTCGTGGCAAGATTTTATATTTATTTTCTGTTTTTTTTTTTTATTTAGAAACCAGTACTCGCGTTGAGGTTTCCGCGTTTACGATATTCATTTTCTACACCACAACTTTTTACATTGATTTTTCCATGAATTTGTGGCAAGATTCCTTTTTTTCTAATTTACAAACCAGTACTTGCGTTGAGGTTTCCGCGTTTATGAAATTCATTTGCTAGACCATAACATTTCACGTTGAGTTTTCCGTGAATTTGTGCCAAGATTCCATTTTTCTATTTACAAGCCAGTACTCGCATTGAGGTTTCTGGAATTACGGAAGCTATTGCTAAATCCATTATTGGACTTGAATCTTCCGCTGAACTGTAAATAACAGAGATTTTATGGCATAAGTTTTCCGCCACGCTACGCGCCAGTAGTAACTGTATTTGCAGGGATTTTACGGTCATCTTGTTAAGTATTGGCGTTGAGTATTCCGCATACCACTGGTGACATTTGCAGTTTTGCGACTGCATTCCATCCTATTATTCTCAGAAGCTGGAAAAGCTATTGGGCTTAAGGGTGCAAAACTGATAAGTTGGGTGAACGATGAGCTGAAGGAAGCAGTCCATGAGAGAGCAGCCGAAAGGGAGAGGGAGAGAGAAGCACAAGAGAGAAGAGAAGCAGCTGAAAGAGCATTCTAAGCAGCTGAGAGGGAAGGACAAGAGAAAAGAGGAGCAGCTGAGAGGGAAGCACAAGAGAGAAGAGAAGCAGCTGAAAGAGTATTCCAAGTAGCCGAAAAGGAGAAAGAAAGAGCACATGAACTGGCTATGGTATTCCAAAGTGCCACGCCCCCTGCGCCCCTTCCTTCACACCTCCACAGCATGGGCGCCCTCATTAGGACTTAGGACGATAGCAAACCCGACACCTGGCTCGATCATGTCAAGCAGGTGTTCAAGAACTTCAATCCAACCCCTCAGGAAGTGGCCCTCATCCTTGGCAAGCATCTCGCTGGCCAAGGGTGGACTGTATTCGAGGCACTTCCCCTGAATGAGCGACAAGATCTCGCCCTCGTTCGAGAGGCAATCTTTGGGGCTTACAAGTTAACCCCAGACCGGTGGAGGCAGAAATGGAGGACTATGCCCAAGGAGGCTAACCAAATATGCACAGAGTGGGTAGCCAAGAAGACACCAGCACTCTGTAGGTGGACGAAGGCCACCAACACAACATCTGTTGAGGAGGTCTTAGAACTCTTTCAATTAGAGGACTTCCTGTCCTACGCTCCCCCTGATTTTGACACCCACCTGGTGGACAAGGCCCCTAAAACTATTTTCGAGTGCTGTAAATGGGCAGACGCCTGTGTCACCCACAATCTGCTGCAGTGTTTTTTAAAGAAGAAAATACACCCTACTCTCCCTCTCACTCCTGTTGCCACCTCTCAGCCTACCCAGCACTGCAATATTCCTCCAAGGAAACTGGTGTGTAGATGTTGCAATAAACCAGGTCACACCACGGAGCAGTGCCTCTCAGGGGTGGATCCTCCTAAGCAATCTGCCGCAACTCCTCAGAATGGACTACATCATCATCCTAATAACAAGAATAACGGACATTGGAACAGAAGCAACAGGCCCAGACCTCATTTTAGCAAGAGTTTCTGTGATTCATGCTAAGTGTATGGGCACACTGCTGTCTGGGCAGGATGCCCCAAGAAAGCTCCTGTTTCTGCCATTGCTATTGCAGTGACGAATCCTTCAGCTCTAGGCCCTCCTGCTCAGGGTCCCATATTTGTTGCATCTCCCAGAGGTCGCTATCCTGCCCACCAGGTCTTAGCTTCCTCCAAGGCCCCAGTTGTCGCAACAGCTGGAGCCAATGCCCCTCGGCATCTTCAAAGGGCTTGAGTCTTTCAATGTCCTCCACGGCAACGTCAAACCGACTTCGGAGAGGTCGAGGAAGAAGGGAAAAGGGCGTCGAGGGTTCAGAAACCTTACAAGGGTCAATAGTCTCTCCGCACTAGTGCCTGGCACAATGCCACCCTCTTATAGAGAATTTTGACCCTCTCCATCCAGAGAAGAGTGCCAGATTCTGCTATTTCTGCTTCCTTCTTATCCTTTTGTAACTTTTCTATTTTTGTACTGTCTATATCGCTAGGAAAAATTTTAGCCAGCAAAATTACTACAGCTTTAGCGATATTTTCAAATCCTAGCTTGTTTATACATTATTTTGATTTAATTGCTGATTTAGTGTTACTCCTTAGTCTCTATATTTTGTGAAATAGCCATTGTCTCTGGTGAGACTTACACTTTGTGTAATCTTATTTCCTCTTTACGGAGAATTCTTTCATTAATTCTGTCCTTGTTAGTTTTCACTAATGTTCCCTATGATGAAATTAATACTGTTAGGCGTCTTCATGTTACGAGACAAAGTCACTTAACGAAATCGAATACTCCATATCTCCCCATCAGGGCAAACTAATAGTATGTGTTGTCTTAAACAATTAAGCTGGCTGTATTATACATGATAGAATTAAGTATACTATTAACCCTGTAGGTTAAGATTTATCTAATAATTATTTGCTGTTCATTTTAAGAGTCATTCTCAGTGTGACATTATATTCCAAGAGTATTCTTTATTGGAATATAGCGAGCTGTTAGTCTTTTAGTCACGTCACACTTTATTTTCTAATATTCTTGATCAGTAACTTACAATAACTAAATTATTTTAAATCCTATGCCTGTCAAGTAAACTTTCATGAATATTATCATCGGCAGAGCTTTAATCTCGTTTATATTATAAGTTCACTCAAGTGAGAAAGGAAGGCTCAGTAATATATATTTGTCATTTGTCCTTGTTTCTGACTTGTCTTGTCCATTCCAACCTGTCTAGGATTGAAATGTCCTCTAGAATGGAGAGGTGTTGAGGATTTTAAGTCTGAACCAAAGAAAGGTAAGACCTCTATTTAACCAGACTCATTCATCCTTGCCTATATGCAAGTTGCCGCTGTGAACTGAAAGCCTACAGTCACTCTAAAATCCTCTTTGCTCCCATTGGGCTGCTCTTGGTGTACTCTGCACAGGGGACCTTGGATGAGGGCGGAACCTACCCAGGCAAGATTTTAAAAGATCGGGGCCACAGCAGCTCTTTCTCAGAACCTCTCAGAACTTCCTCAGACTTTCTCAAGCCCTGCAGACTCTACTTCACCCTTTCTGCTCCCTTGCCTCCTCTGGGGGATCCCACAAGTGTTTTCATAGCTCCATAGTGCACAGAAATATCAGCAAATAAGGAGACCACCAAACCCAGGATTTCCAGGTACTGTGAGACGTAAATTTAGTGTAGTCAGGGAATTGTTTTGCCTCAGGTCTGTATTTCATTTCCATTCTTTCAAGGCTACTTTCCCCCTTCTTTGTTCAGCTTTTCACTCTCCAACTTTGGTTCAATGCTGTGATTAATTCCCTTGTGATGCAAGTAAACATCCCCTAGTTTTTTCAAGCAATGGAATAGTCCTTTCTGTGTAAACTCCCAGTAATTTCATGCCCCTTGAGTGGGTTTTAATATTTTTAGCTAAGAGCAAGTTGTGTGTAACGTTTCCCACATGTTACTCGCCTTACTACTGATGCTAGAATGCAATCTCTTTGCAGAAAAACACCGTGTCTGATTGTGGGAGAAATTGGGAACCCTTTGGAATAAGGCTTGCATTGAAATAACCCGTTTGCATAAATTCTGATCTCCGTGTCTGGTTTATTTCCCAGCCACGTGTTTCTGGTGGATCGACAATCAACCACCTCAGTTCCCGGGCCTACCGTAAATTAAATGTACATATAGTTCATTTAAAACTAAAGTCCAGAGTTTATGTAAATTCCTCCTTTTTCAGTAATATTGGCCTTCTACCATAGATTTTTTATTTGTGATAACTCGTCCCTCCAGTCAAGGCCATTTTTAAGAGTGTTAGACTACATTTTCAAGGAGGGAATGAGTAGGACATAATAATATATATAAGATATGTGTGTGTGTGTGTGTGTGTGCATTAAGCTACAGATTTCCTTTAATATCTAATTCGTTCTACCTCGGAATTAATATATTTTCATATATGTGCACCTATGAATTTCTTATCACCTAAAAAAACTCCCCTTCGGTTAACATATATGAAAATATATTAATTCCAAGGTAGAGCGAATTAGATTTTAAATGACATCTGTATCTTAATGCGTATATATGAATGACGGTGATGTGATATGACTGATATATATATATATATATATATATATATATATATATATATATATATATATAATATTATTTATATATATATATGTATAATATATATATATGTGTGTGTGGTGTGTGTGTGTGTGTGTGTGTGTGTGTGTGTGTGTGTAATAAAAGGAGCCCATAAAAATGCCAAGATATAAATAGTAAGTACTATTTTTCAGAGACTGCTGCCTCTTCCTTCAGGTAGGTAATGAATGAGGAAAGTTATTGATAAGGCAGGATATATATACCAAGTGATCCATCAATAGGTAGCCATTTTCTTACCCGCTGAGAATTTCTCTTTAATTTGTTGGCCATAACTTACTGACCATTTATGTTGTATAAATCTCTGGGGAAGTGATTATCCTGTAAAACTGATGTAAGATTAGTCACAGTAGAGGCATGGAATTTCCTATACTCCTGTGTCTTTGGGGATTGTCTTTTGTTGGGGATTAATCAGGGATTTAGCTAGCGAATTTGGGTAGGTAAAAGACAATCCCCAAATACACATGAATATACAAAATCCCATGCATGGACTGTGACCAATCTTACATTGGTTTTACAGGAAAATCATTCCCCAGAGATTAATACAGAATAAACAGCTAGTTATGTATGGACAACAGAGCTCAGCTATTTTTAACCATAAAAACAACCATAACCACAGAATAAACCGGAATTTGACATATAATTTATAACTGCAAATATCGGTTTAAAAGCCAGATGTTAGAGTCAGCCTTGATCAAACAAAGACAGATAATGAACATCCCAAAGGGTGCCTGGAATTCAGATATCATAGGTAATACCTTCCTTCAACCAATCCTTAAAGAGAAATTATTAGCGGGGTTGACCTAGTAAAATGGCTACCTGTGGATGGATCTCATGATATAAATACTGCCTTTTTTGTAACTTATCTAATTCATTACCTACCTGAAGAGAGAGACAGCAGTCACTGAAATATAGTACTTACTTTCTTTATTTTGGCACTTCTATGGGCTACTTTTATTAGATGGAATTTTGTTGTAACAGAGTATTTTTGCCAGTCATATATATATATATATATATATATATATATATATATATATCGTATATATATGTGTGTGTGTGTGTGTGTATATATATATTTTTTATGTATACCTATGTATATAAATGGCATTGACCATCTTACCCAACACCCTGTTTGCTTCTAGTTTAAACGGATCTGTAGAGACCAGTAATGGTGGGATCAGTCAGATATGAAACAGATTCAAATGAAAGTAAGATTATTCGGTATAGTAGACCATAATTATGGCTACCTCTAATTCTAAGTTGTTATCACTCCATCTAGATGATGATGCTGCCAAGCTTCCTATAGATTCTGATATGATGGCTCTAATGTCCAATGGTGCAGTTCTTTCCTTCTACCATTGCTGAAATATAGTACCCTTTCTTGAAAGATCTTTTTGAAGCTCATTGTTGACTGTCCTTTCTGAAGTTCTTTTCATAATGTCCTATCTGCAGCTCATTGCTGACTCTCCTTTCTGAATGTCCTTTCTGAAGCTCATTGCTGACTGTCCTCTCTGAAGCTGGTTGCTGACTGTCTTTCTGAAGGTCCTTTCCGAAGATCCTTTCCGAGGGTCCTTTCTGAAGCTCATTGCTGACTGTCTTTTCTGAATGTCCTTTCTGATGCTCATCTGTGACTGTTCTTTCTGAAGGTCATTTTTGAATGTCCTTTCTGATGCTCATTACTGACTGTCTTTTCTGAATGTCCTTTCTGAAGCTCATTGCTGATTGTCCTTTCCGAATGTCCTTTCTGAATGTCCTTTCTGAATCTCATTACTCACTGTGCTTTTTTAAGTTTCTTTCTGAAGCTCATTGCTGACAGCCCTTTCTGGATGTCCTTGCTCGAGCTCACTGCTGACTGCCCTCTCTGAAGTCAGAAGGCTCTGAGGGTATTCATTTTCCAGATAAAACTGCTAAAGAGGAGGCTTCGTTTTTCCCAGCAATGATAATTACGATTTAGAAATGTGCCGACATCCTTTTTAAAAGCCTTCCTTAATTAAATTCTGTTTGAAAAGGATACATCCATTATCATCTCTCTAGAAGTGTGGAAATAAAATGGGCTACTATTTTGCTATGTATTAACATTCAAATTTTGCTTAGGCATTACATCATTATGATAAACCATTACTAGGGCCGTTTTCTGGTTATAAGAAAACCGTTGAACAATTGTAATATTGCCTGAGTTATGAAAATTGTCTCTCGTATGCTTGAGAAGGGATTTCAAATTGCTTTAAATTACCACGATCTCAAAAGTTTACATGGTTGCCTTTATAAGCAAATATTTATGTGAAATTGGTTTAACAATTTGACATTCCATTTATGAAAGCTTACCTTACAAGTATATTTTAGTTTGGAAATTAGTCATCTGAATATATTAATTATACAGACTTTGTGTTGTATTAATGCTTATTGCATTAGGCAGGTATGGCTATTTCAGTGATCCTACAGGTGCATCGAAAATTGAGCTGACAAATTGCTGGTGTGTGAAAAGCTTAGTTTTTGGTTCACCTAAATATGGAGAAGCTCTGTTCGTGTGCCACCGTAAACAGATTCAGATTTATTTTGCCGCCCACTCGGAGACTAGAATATTTCGCTCGAATGGGGTCATATGCGGTCTCAGCAGATGCACAGTGATGCTCAAATCTGATGCGACAAGATTCTTTTCGTATCATCCAGATTCTCAGACTAAACATGACGTTGCCGAGTAGTGTTTTATTTTATTTTTTTTTTCATTTCTAATGCATGCATGTCGAAAAGTTTGTGAATTCATAGTTAGCACTATTTTCCTTATGTTACATTAAATATGATCCCTTTTATGCATTGGTATAATTTGTAATCTGTGTGATTTGAATTGATATTTTTTATCAAGTGCCTTAATTCGAAGTACGGTGTGATAAGGTTAGCGGCGCCATCGATGACAGTGCAGAGTGCACTTAACTAGCTCCTAGGGATTGTCAACATTACCTCTGCAGCATTGCAACAGTAGACCTGATAAGCTCAACAGTTATAACAAAATTTTCAATATAAGAATACAAATTACAACAAGTTTTCTTTGAATTTTGAAGTTTAAGGCTGTGTTTAAGCTGCCTGTATGTTTCAAAATGATTTATAGGCCTAAAAATATCATCTATATTTTCCGAGATCTATTCTGTTACCAGTGAATTTATTTGTAGAGATTACCTGTTCTTTGAGGAATAAAAGATGATGATGATTTTGATTATATGAAGATGGCTATTAATCAAAATATCTATTAGTATTAATATCAAGGCATATGGAACACTTGTTTTTTTTTAACTGGCTTAAAATATTAGTTTCTTTAAAGTCCTTCTACTTGCTTTTGGCATATAATTTATTCTTTCATAAGGTAACTTGAAGTAAAAGAAAGTGCAGATAATCTCATTTGCTTCTATGGCCGGAAATTGTTGATATAGAGATGGGAATGCTGAGTGTAAAGTAAAGATATCTAACACAACTGAAATGGTGCATGGGGGAAAATAGTCAAGTTATTGAAACTGGCCCATGACTTTTTGAACAGTGTGTAATGGACCTAATATGAATTATTTAGTGATTTGGTCTTACAATTTTTGTCTAATCTCCGCTTTGTGTTTGAGATCCCATTTTCTATGTTTGGTTCTCTATTTATAAGGATTTATATTCCTTTTGATTCATGCTTTTTAAATTTTAAGTTAGTGGCTTGTTAGATTTTCGAATAAAGTTATTTTTGCAACTCTGAATTTGATTCAGTGGTCTTAGTTAATTGTGAGTTATGATAAAGAATCAGACGTTTCATTTTCTGTCTTCTGCCGAGCAGGGTTGCCAGCGGACTTTAGATACGCAACGATTTTCTGAGGTAAGTCCTTAGAGGATGTAGCAAATACAATAACGGTTATCCTATGGTTCTTTGTGTTCTATGAATATGTTTTCTAAATTCTGTGGGACAGTAGAACTTGCTGTATCACGGGTTTTTTTTTTTTTTAAGTTTAACACAGCTGCAGAGATGGATCAGACTTTTATTTTGGCGCTTTGGTCATGCAGAAAGAAGGTAATGGGCAGGCTGGTACATAGTTATACCGTGATAAAGAAATAGCAACTTTTATTATCCCTTGTTTACAAAAGTGGATGAAAGGGATGCGATTTCCATCTATAAATCAAATGACAAAAACTATTTTTTTCTTTCTTTCTTTATATCTTTCTTTCTTTCTTTATTTCTTTCTGTCTATTTTTCTTGAGCTTTCAGTGAGAGTTATGCATTTTGCACCCATATTTCCTTCTGCTAAAGGTGATCCTGAATCATTTATGGTTTCAGGATGTGAGATATTATCAGAGGCTGCTATAAAAATTTCCATACTAGATTAAAATGAACTACCATGTGTTAGTGTTTATTTAACGTTACTTTATATTATGCATCAGGTGTCACCGAGGACATACTCAAATTCACCCTCAAAGTAATTTCTTATGTATTATTGTGTTCAGGATATTTGAAGATACTTGATCACTTTTTATCGGCCTCTCTTTATCTTTACCTCCTGAAGTGGAGGGTCAAGCTGCTTTTGATTATCCCTTCTCAGATTGCTTCTTAGGAGGGGAGAGATCGGTCACGAAGGACTGCGCGTGTTTGACAAGATTTTTTAATATTTTTTTGTAATCAGATGCCACAATGTTCTCTGAATGAACCTCTTGAGTGTGAGTGCACCAGTAGAGACTAACTATGCTGTTAGCTGTCTCTTTTTGCCTACACAGAAGCATAAGTATTTCATTCCGAAATGGAAAAGGAATATTATGGAAAAGCACCTGGTTAAAGTCACCTTAGTTTTGTTATAGCACCACTGAAGGTTTCAGCACTGAAAATGGTTAGGAATCCGGTCCTGTCGAACAATACTTTAAGAAGAAACAAATAACCGGACAAACGCGACAGGAACAGAGCCCTTCACTGGCTCGTCCCCCATTGCTGGGAAGAGTTCGACTGGAAGCGGGATAAACTGGGCTTTGAGAAAGCACTCAATTTCGGGGTCTTTGGCTGAATGGAATCATACGAAGCAAAGTTAGCGCCTGGATGAGAGAGAGAGAGAGAGAGAGAGAGAGAGAGAGAGAGATTCTAGCCAAACAAACACAACGATTAACCACGCCAAATTGACGCACGATGAGATATCTAAACTTTAAAGAAAGCTAGTAGTTGTGAAGAAAAAGAAATTAGAGGCAATTGATTTGGTAATAAAAGAGAGAGAGAGAGAGAGAGAGAGAGAGAGAGAGAGAGAGAGAGAGAGAGAGAGAGAGAGAGAGAGAGAGAGATGGAAGTAACCAGAAATCTCTTTCTTTTGCCGGAACTGGCGAAGGCTTTGCACTTGAATGGTCCAAGTGATGGCCTCAATAGAGAGGGTTATACTGAAGAAGTGCTCTTTTAAATACGGTGCTGACAGACTATTAGAAACACAGCCCTATAAAGTTGAAAATATTTGTATTTCTTCCTACGTTAAAGACGCTGTTCGTTACCAGACCCCTTGAGACCTGTAAGGTTTCGCGGATAGTGAAGCATAAATGCAGTGGTAACATAGCTTTGGGTAGAATCAGTAAACGCAACTTTATCTAGGTTAAATTTCATTATAAAGAACAGTATCAGTCATAAATTGTCTCCTATGCTTGAATGTAATAATGAGGAAGGAACGTTCTTTTAGGTATATAATGAAGAATGTTCGTGCTAAAAGCGGTTTAGATCAGACGATAACTCATATTAAGATGTTATTTTATTTGAGCATTTGATGGGAAGGAAGTACAAATGCAAGATCTTACTCCAATGTTGTGTCCATTATATGAAGAAATAGATTCAATACCATTTAATTAAAGAAAATATTTCGTTAGCATTGAAATCGCATCGTGTGCATAAGGGGCTGCGTGGGAGACAACATCTGGTCCAGACGCGAGGTTTTAGCACTTCTGCTTTTCGTAAGATATAAATTATTTGTGACAAAATTCTATTATTAAAGATATTATTCATTCTGCGAAAGTTCCGGGCAAGATACCGCACGGTTGACAATCCGAGAGTTGATAAAGGCGTTTGTATAGAAAAGGAGCTGCTGGCTGATATTGATTCGCGCTGCCTCCCCCTCCTCTCGACTCCCCCTCCCCCAACCCCTACCAATCCTGCTACCATGCTACCACTGGCACAAGCCGGAACGTGAGAACCGCAACAGCTTACCTGAATTCCAGTCTCACGGCTTTATTTCTAACATATTCGCATCGATCTCATTCTGTAGTGAATTATTTTTCCTTCCTCAGAATTGTCCAAAAACCTCACTTTTATAACGGCAGCTAAAAAAGCTTCGGGCACTTACCAAGAACAGGGTTAGTGAACTAGAAATCTATTTTACATGTGCACAGCGAAAATAGTTACATTGCACAAACAAAGCGGGATTCTGAAAAGATTATAAAAAGGACATGTTAATCACTTTTCATCGATAGTGTTCCTATTTCTCTGATAAACTGCGACGTAATTAAATTTCACACTAATTGCCTGCCAATGACAGTACTAGTTGTCATTTTCTTCCTCTCTTCATTCTTCGGAATGAAAAGGATGAATCTATTTTAATATACATTTGCAGTTTAGAGAGTCGCAATAAATACGGAAAGGCGTTGATTCTTATTGCATCTCTTTTCTCACAGCCTGATAATCAAGTTGCTTTCTTGCATGAAAACTCTCTCTCTCTCTCTCTCTCTCTCTCTCTCTCTCTCTCTTTCAGAAGACAAGATTTCTCTCTAGCTGTAGCTGGTGGAGAGCTTTTAAAGTTGCGTTTATTGATATTTTGTCTTCTTCCTCTTTCAGGCATTCTCTGACGGTAAAGAAAAAGGAACATTCACCTCCGGATATATATATATATATATATATATATATATATATATATATATATATATATATATATATATACATATATGAGTTTTAGTTATATAAAACGTGATATTTTTATATTCACAAATGTTTAGCTCCAAATGTCGATTAATATCCAATTCACTCTACCTTGAGAAGAAAAGGCACCGAGGAGGAATTATAACTAAATAAGCGATCCCTCAACCGGGAGATCAGCCAGATAGGTTGGACCCGACGACAACATTTTTAAC
>NC_087217.1:41529496-41634496 GCF_015104395.2 Macrobrachium nipponense | reverse complement strand
TATTAATACTTATAAAAACCAACAATTAGTGTTCCTCTGTATATGGAGAGAGCGAGCAGAATGGTTACTGCAGACGCTGGTACATTATTATTCTGGATACCCTACGAGTGTTGTAGCAGAAAGCAGAAAAAGAATATGATTTATATACGATGAATAACAAACATGGGTCTGGACAAAGAAAGAAGTGGATATATATGCAGAGCTTGTACTATGAAGATGTAAGTTTGACAGTACTAATATACAATGAAGGTTATGAAAGATTCGAAAGGGATGTAAAGGGGAAAGTATTGATTATAATGGGAGGATTTTTATCTAAAACACTTGAAGTTTTTATGATGAAAACGCATCTTACGTTAGAATATGTTGATGTGAAATAACGTTGATTACATATAAGATATATTTTTTTAAATTCTGAGAGTGTGAAGATGGAAAGGCAAAGAGTGAGAAGGTATTCTCGGTGTATTGTTCAGTCCTGGACAGTGGTTCTCAATCTTTTTTAATTGATGGCACCCTAAACTGATGTAACAATTACCGTGGCACCCCTTCTTCACCCTCCCACCATATCGCATGAATTAACTTATTTGATGAATATAATTACTGTATTATCCATAATCAAACCAAATTCAGCACCACCGTACATGCAGAAATAGATAGTATATACAAAGAGCATATTAGAGGATTTGAAGTAAAGAGTTGTGAATGCAGACTAAATTTAAAAAAAAAATGGTAATCACCTTTAAGCAAAGAAAAAAAAACTCACCTAATTTAGTGAGATGTGTGTGCTTCATGTGACTGACAGATCCGTTTCAAGTTGGGTTGAATGGTGGGCAAACATACTCTCATTTCTTCCTCAAGAGTTTTCAGCCTTTCCCTTTTGTTAGTTTTAATGTTTGCTAGAGTAGAAAACCCCAACTCACATACGCAAGAAGGAGAACTGGATTAACATTACCAGAGCTTTTTTGGCAACATGAGGATACTTAGTCTTAATCTGAACCCAGCTGCATGTGCAATAACTTTAGCTCACGATCATTACGCATTTCCACTAACTGCTCTTCTTCCAAGAGGGTAAGCTGAGATTGGGTTGATACAGATGCAACAAATGGGTTTCTTATCCAGTCATAGTTTTCAGTGCATATATCTGTTGTTTTTTCAGTACTGCAAGATGCTCAGAAATAATGGGTATTATCTCACCACTGTTTGCTGCGACTGCAACATGTGAGAACATGTCCTAATTGCCTTCTTTTACTTTGCCCACAGTTGCGGTTTTTCTTTCAGAGTTTTAATTTTATCAGTGGAAGATAAAATATTTTCTGATTTTCCTTGCATGCTGGCATTTAACTTGTTTAAAAGTTCAAAGATGTCAGCTAAGTAAGACAATTTTGCACACCAAGTGTCATCTGCCAGTAAATCACAGAATTCCTCTTGTTGTTCAAGAGTGAAAAAAGTAAGCATCTCTTCCTTCAGTTTGCATACTCGTGACAATACTTTCCTCTGGACAGCCATCTTACTTCCGTATGTAGAAGAAGATTCAAATGTTTTGCTTCAAGCTCTTCACATAGCTTAGCAAACAGACGAGACTTCAGCAGTCGACTTTTTATAAAGTTCACCATTTTTACAACTTTTTCCAGTACAGATTTTAAATCATTGCTAATTGTCTTTGTAACCAGCGCTTCACGATGAAGAAAGCAATGTGTTGTTATCACACTGCTGTTTTCTTTCTTCACTAATGACACAAATCCTTTAATTGAGCCAATTAATTTTCCTCACTTCTTTTTCAGCTTCACTTCCAAACATTGTTTTTACTATGGCACTACATGCAGGGAGAATCAGAGTCTGCTATTGTATGCGGTTTCATGCTTTTAACAACTAACTCTGCAACATTGTAACTGGCCTCTTGTGCTTTATCAGAAACTTTGACTTTCTTAGAGAGCATCACACTCTGTTTTTTTTGCTCACTTAAAAGTCCTTCAAAGTAGGACAGAGGCTTGTTAGCAAGAAGATTATGTTTCAGAGTTAAATGCATCTTTAATTTGCTGGGTAACATTGCTTCATTAGCTAATATATCACCACAAATAACGCACAATGGCATAGGAGTAACTTCATCACCACACTAGAAGAATCCGAAACTTAAATAATTATCCGAGTAGGAGCGATTTTTCTTGCCTTTTTTTGAAGTTGATTTGTTGTTGGAATGGCCAAATCCTTTTCACTCATACATCCACTTTCGTCCCTTTCTTCACCCTCACATAACCCCAGAAATAGCAAAGAACTTATGGCCTGACGTATTATGCCTCACTGACTCGGGAGTGGAAAACTGGGGCGATACAAAGCCGACGAGAACCGACCACGTATCGGACGGGCAACGAGTATAAACAAAGAAAATCTGAGCATGAATAGACGACCGTTACACTTTATTATTATTATTATTAATATTAGTAGTAGTAGTAGTAGTAGTAGTAGTAGTAGTAGTAGTATTGTATTTGTCCAAGTATAGAAAGGAAATATCAACCTCTATTTGAGAAAAATGTTTGAGCATGTAACTTCCTACCTACACTGATAATTATATGAAGTCCTTTGCAAACTTTTTTTTTCAAATGTTCATTAAGACAATTTAGCCAAGACAAAACTCATAACAATTTTGCAGCACCCCTAGGCGCTGTCTATGGCACCCCAGAGTGCCACGGCACCCAGTTTGAGAATCACTGCGAGTGCGAGTAACTAGCTGAGGTTGTGATATGTCAGCAATCGCAAAGACTTAAACAATAACTGAAGCGAGGTCAGGTGAAGTTCTGTTATCACTTAATGAATTCTTATTATTGATATTTATCTTAAATAACAACAGACTTGATACTTGTTACGAGTCTGATCTGACTCTTGATTATTATTAATTATGATAATTTATCATTGCCTTTATAATACAAGTCTTGAATCAATTTCAGGTGTATTTCAATGTTAGTGAGTATGTTTGTTGATTAATACACAAGCGAGAGAGAGTGTTTGTAACTCGACAGATTAGAGCACAGGGTTATGCTCCATTCCCACATTCACAGATTAAGGCACGCATGTCCATGCTCGAACGGAAATTGGTAGTTGGCAACACCTTATGTAAATACAACGCAATGTTCCATAAGTAGGCATGCGGGGTGGCATCGGGGGTGTTGTTACACACCACCCGAGCATGCGTGGGGAGCCATTGAATCTTTCGAGATGTTCAATAGATATGTGGGTGGCTGCATCAACTATCATTTAGGTGGCTTGACATGCAAAGCGTGGGACCAACATGGCAGTGACAGTGTGGTTGTGGGGAGCGTGCACAAGGTCCAACACAGCTCCAGGGTTCCTGCCCTGCACAGCGCAGGTGTTCACATGGTGCATGAGCAGATGCTTCAACCACGCCACTACGCAGGTACCCAAGACGACATGGAAATGCTGTATGCTGGGATAAAAGGGGTGAGCGGCAGGCAAGTAGATCAGCATCCTACTGCCTCTCTCTGCCAGCATCCACATCAATAGAGATTTGCCCGAGATGCCCAAGGAGACCACGGAGAGAACAAGGAAGGGATCTTCGAATACTCCAGCAAGTCTGGTAGCTGCTGATATCCCCTCCACAAGGACACCACCTCATGCACCCACCCCTTCAGGCACCAAGGAGACAACGATGAAAAATCTTGATGGTGAGGAGGTGGCTATGCCAAGTGACAGTGAGGAGGACAACCTTGAACTCATGATGGATGAAGATGCCACAGAGGATGATGACGACGATGCCACAGCCGGCACCGATGAAAAGACGCTTGAAGGGCCTGGGCTTAGTATTGGTGCAGTCCTAAAGTTCCAGAAGAAGTACCCCTCTGTTGTCTTCTCAGAAGAAAATGAGAGGCTGGTGGGGGAGGGGATGGAGAATGAGGCTGAGTTCATGTACAACAAGGGTTTTACAGCTTACAAAGACAAGGCGTAGGTGTAGAGGGCCTTTGATGAGAAGGGGAGGTCACTTGAACTGCCCATGTCTGGCAAGGAACTCCGGACTTGGTTTACCTCCCTCAGGAGCCATTTTGGGGGTCTCACTGCAGGTGGCTGATGGACTGGGAAAAGTGAATCTTAACATCTTCCACTTCCTCAAGCCCCATATCATACAGCAGAGGAAGCCAAAGATGTTGGGACTTCTGATGGTATGTCTTATTTTATTGTGTTTCGATGCTGATTATAACTTTTTTATAAAGTTTTGATTATTTAATCAAATTACAACCATACTATTCATAGTACATTTTTTTACATTTTCTCATAAATGTTCCATCTATTTACAGTCTGCACAAGCGATGCCCTGGCCTGCTTCTGCCAAGCCTCCTACTGACACTCCGACCCCCTCATCTGATCACCAAGTGTCTGCCATTGAAGAGCTACGTCGAAAGTCACGTAAGCCCAACGACGGTGGAATTGTCGTCCTCCTGGACACAGTGATTTTGAAGACAGAGTCAGTTTGGGAGGACATTAAAAAGGTCGTAAATCCACTAGAGGAGGACCCAAAAATCACCTCCTGGCGGAAAGCCCTAGAAGAACTTGCCCAGGACTGTAGTGGGTTGGTGGCGCAACTCAGGGTACCACTTAAAATGAAGCTCCTCGCCTCCATCCATTGGCTTGTGAGAGCATCTCAAGCGGTCATCATGAGGCCCCCATGAAGCATGCTACCCCATACCATGGCAGAGTGTTATTGGAAAACCATACATCTATGGGCGTTAGTACCCAGCCTGGAGTGACGTCATCTTCTGTGCCCCTCCTACACCTTCAGGTAGTTACCCCATCCGCCTCAGTGTGTAACAGCTGGCGATGCTGCAGGGGCAGCTTGCAGTGATGCTGCCTATAGTGGCGTCCTCATTGAGGGACCTCGACAACAGGACAATTGTCAATACCTTCCTGAAGAATTTCTGTTGGTATTGTTAATTTTCTTAAGTTTGGTGTATGTTTTCATGTTTTAATTCCTTATCTTTGATGTATGTTTCTATGTATGTGTATATTTCTTATATTTACTGTATGTTTAATTTTCTTATCTTTCACGTATGCATATTTTTATGCATATATTTCTTATATTTACTGTATTTTTGTATGTTTGTGTCAAATATTTTTGTAAGTTTTTAGAGAAAAATAAATATATATTTGCCATATCTTCTTGTTCGACGAAGTATTAATGAGAAAAAAATAGCATTTTATTGAACACTTTCGTTTATTAATTTAGCTAGAACACATCAATATACACTAATAAACTTAGATTAATAATAAAAAAAAGACATATGAAACAAAAAGACTATCTAAATACAGATTACTGATTTATAAATAAATATACGTAGAAGTGAATTTAAAATATATCATTATAAGTGTTTAGAAAGAATGAACATATATTTGCAGTATCATATCTGGCTCTGTTCTTTTTCAAATTTCTATGTACTGATGAAAAAAAATTATCATATAATTGAGAATTTTTTTTATTAATTTTACAAGAACACAATAGAAAGGGAAGCCAACCACCCTCTTATGTAATCAAAGACCCTATGGATGGGACAATTTTAACCGAACCCCGAGAAATTGAATTAGGATGGAAACATCACTTTGAAACACTACTAAACAACGGAAACAATGACCTTGAAGAGCATGTAGAATTTGATGTGGTTGGGGATGCAGAACCTGACATAACAACACTGGAGTTAAAAAATGCTCTCAAGAGGATGAGAAATGGTAAGGCCCCTGGAGTGGATACAATACCTGCAGAGCTCCTTAAAAACATGGGGGAGGATGGAGTCATCTGGCTACTAGAGCTAATCGACATACTCTGGAATGGGCAAATGCCACCTGAAGACTGGAGAAGAGATCTAATATGCCCAATCTATAAGAAAGGTGACAAGACAAATTGCAGCAATTATAGAGGAATATCCCTAATGTCACATGCTTTTAAAGTATATGAAAGAATACTTGAAACTAGATTGAGAGGATATGTTGAACCAAAGCTGGGTGAATGGCAAAACGGTTTTCGACCAGGAAGAGGGACAACTGATATGATTTTCTCCCTCAAGATGATATTTGAGAAGAGCTGGGAATGGGACAGGGATAGATATATTGCTTTTATAGATCTAGAAAAGGCTTTTGATAGAGTACCAAGAATGAAAATATGGGTGATGCCCTAAAAGACCCTACTATGGAATCCCTGAGAAACTTATAAGAGCAATTTATAACACCTATCAAAACATCAGATCCAGAGTAAAAACAAATCAAGAGAATGAAGACTGGTTTGAAATAAAATCAGGAGTAAGACAGGGCAGCGTCCTTTCGCCACTTCTTTTTATATTGTTCTTAGATAAATGTATGAGGGAACTAGGCGAGGATGAAGCTGCAGATATGACCATCAACCTTATGTATGCAGATGACCATGCAATGATAGCCCTCAGCGCAGAATCTCTCCAAGAAAATGTCAACAACTGGAACGCGATCTTAACAGCTAATGGAATGCGGATCAACAAGAATAAGACAGAGATCATGCACTTATCACGAACACCAAAGTAACGTAGATGTAGAATTAGAAGGTCAGACATTGAAACAGTGTAGAAATTTCAAATACTTAGGAGTAGAGTTTAGTGACCAAAACGATCAAAACTGGAAACAACTACCCGAATACAGAAATTCAGTAACAATCTTTGATCTGCTCTACCCACTAATGAAAGACAGAAATATACCTCGCAAAGTGAAAACCATAATATACCTCTCTATTTTAAGACCAATATTGACTTATGGCCATGAATCATGGACATTAACATCAAGAACTAGAAGCCAACTTCAAGCAGCTGAAATGAAAGCCCTAAGACTCATAAAAGGTGTAACAAGACTAGATAGGCTACGAAATGAAGACATTAGAAGAGAACTGGGAGTGGAGGGGATACTAGATTTTGTGGAGAGAGGACAGCTTAGATGGTTTGGACACACCAAAAGAATGGAGGAGGAGCGATATCCTATAAGGTTTTTGGAATGGACACCGGAAAGAAGGAGACCGGTAGGAAGACCAAAAATGAGATGGCTACAAAACATAGAGAGAGGAGTAGAGAGGAGAGGCTCTAGTTTGCGGGAAGTTGATGAGATGAGGCTCTATGATGATCGCCAAGAATGGAGACTGTTCCTGAAGCAGGACGACTGACAGGCCTGGAGGCCTACCTGGCGTCTGGTGAGAATGGTGAGAACAAGAACACAAAAAAGTACACAAATGAACAAAGATTAATAATAAGAAAAAGACAAATGAAACCAAAAAGACTATGTAAATACAGATTGCTGATTTATAAATGAATACACATAATTGCATTTAAAATATATTGTTGTAAGTGTTTAGAAAAATTAAACATATATTTGCAATATCATATCTGGCTCTCTTCTTGTTCCAGTTTGTAAGTATTGTCATATAATTGAAAACTTTCTTTTATTAATTCAACTAAAACACTCAAAGTACACAAATGAACTAAGATTATCATTAACAAACAAGACATGAAGCCAAACAGACTAACTGAATTATAAATCAATACACAAAAATAGCACAGCCAAAATAAAATAAGAGAGTCGGATACAATGTAAGAAAATGTCAAAAATATCAAATTAGCATATCAGCTATTCAATGCTAAGAAATTACAATAAAAAGTACATGAACATAACTAAATCTTGTTCTCATGCCAATGAACGGAACCTTCAGGAGATGAAAAGTAGGATTTCAGTATGTTATGTTCTGCTTGGCATTCCTGCTTGTGGTGTTGCCGGGCACAGTTGGAAGGGTGTGGCTCCTAAAGGCGGGTCACTCCTCCAGCTACCAGGTATGACGTTATGTGTGAAGGGGGTCTCCTGTCTCCGTGAATTTCTTCTTATTATAATATTGTGCAGGACACATGCAGCCAACACTACTGACTCTGCATGGTCAGGCTTGAGTCCTATTGACTTGTGGAATACTCTGAATCTGTTGGCCAGAATCGTAAAGTGTTTTCCACAGTCCTGTGTGCCCTACTTAACCTGTAATTGTATATCCATTCCTCCTTGGATAGGCCTCTTTCGGGGTAGGGCTTCATAAGATAATTCCACAGAGGGAAGACATCATCACCAACCAGGAAATAGTCTACAGGGGATCCATTACCTGTAAATGGCAGGGTCTTTGTTTGGGGAAGATTTCCTTCCTCTTTCCACAGCAATGGCACCCACATCCAAGTACAGGAACTTGTATAAAGCATCAGCAATTGCAAGTAAAACCATGGAATAGAACTTCTTATAGTTGAAGTAATGCATACCACCAAGGGGAGGGCTATGGAGCCTGATGTGTTTGCTCTCTACAGCTCTACGTGAGGGAAGTTCCACTGTTCCTCAAACCACCAAGCAACCTCCTTCCAAGCCTCAGGTGTTTGTGGCACCTTCAGTTCCTCATCTCCGTATGCAGCAACAATGGCCCTGCTGGTCTCTGGTACAATGTAGCTAATGGTGTTCTGGGCTACTCGGAATGAGTAGTGCACACTCTTATATAAGTCACCCGTGGCAAGGAAACATAGAATGATAGCAACACGCAGGCCTGGCTCAATGGGTTGTCTCCAGAATGTAAGTTTCTTCTGAGTGAAGGGTGTGACACGTTCAACAATTTCAATGAAGAGGTCCTTGTCAATCTGGGTAAAATAACTGTACAGTTCTGGACTGTTGGTTGACAGTTCCTCCATCAGGTTGTCGTAGTGGCATTGCTCCATCCATTTTTGCAGGTACGCTCACACCCAAACCCTCCTTTGTACCACCTCTGTTTCTTCTGTTTTTGACTTGCAACAACCTTTGCAATTTCCACCAAAACCATGATGTGCATATATTCGACGATGACTGGCAACAGTTCTCTTCTATGCCTGCTTATTGTAGTTATAAGTGCACGAATTCCATCAATGTTTTCCATGTTGATCCAGAAATTAGGTGGCAGTACTTGTTGATGCTGCAGTGAGGTAAAAGTGGCTGGCATCACATGCGCTCATTTCGGCCTTTTATATCTTACGTTTAACCACCACAGCACGCGGGGACATCATAAGGATGACGTAAGGCCGTAACGCACCACGTTACATATACAGCATATGTGCATCAGTGTTACATGCGCTGCCACACACTACTTTTGGGTGCACCACCACTTGCTGGCCCAGTTCCGGTAAGCATCAGATCATGCCTGCTTGGTGCGTACGTTTGTGGCACATTATAATACATTCACTTTATGTGCATCAGCCCGTGTCATATATCCAGTTGATTGTAGCTATTTTACCCTGGCAAAGGCCACTTATCACATACGTGGGTATACGTGCCTTTGATACGTGAATGTGTGAATGGAACATTAGAGAGCATACACACGTTCCTGTCTTTTTATGATAAAACTCGAAAAATAAACCCCCAAAATTGGAGATAGTGTTCTCCTTCAACATATCTCTAATAAGAAACTAGTCATCGCCTCCCAGTAGCATCACAAAATAACAAATCGGTGATTGCTTAAGAGCAAAACAGCACATAATTGGTGGCAGTCAGTAGCCCCACATAATTGGTAGCTTAGCAGGACGGAGCCAACTTAACTCTTAACCCACTAAATTTTAAAGAGAAACATATTTTCTAAGTATGACCTCATTGCGCATTTTTAAATGCTTTACATCTCTCTGAGATGTGTATATCTTGAAAGATATACGTAGAGCGGGATGAGAATGAATCATTCATTCGCCTATAAATTCCCCGCCAGTGTAATCACTGTTATCGATCACACACATGCAGATTTTTAAACATAGTCTGCTTAACAGATGAGAACGATTCACTCGTTCGATAACAATTTCAGTTACAATAAACAATTACTAATTCTAAGAAGAACACGTATCTCTGATGGCCGACGCCAGTTTGATCGTATCTTGAGGCTCAAGAAGCATAAACACCACAAGAGGAAGAAGAAACAACACATCATGTTAAACAAGAAGCATCTCAAGTACGAAGAAGGAAGTTGTATCCTGTGGCACGTCTACAACATCCATCAACAATTCAACACAAAGTGGAGAAACAGGAACGAGTTTTGCAGGTTCAGTTAGAAGCAAACTGATGTAGTTTAGCAGTAATCTGTTTACCAGCATAATTATATCTCACTTGCAAATATTTTGCAGTTATTGCTTTAATCAATGAGTGCAAGTGGATTGTCCAGTGGTTGTGTATCATATATGTGATAACCGAACTCTGAAAATATTGTTTTGCCTCTGTAAGCTGACAATAGTGAACTAACTAATTTATGGAAGTTAACTCTACCCGGTGTTTTCTTCCAGGACAACATTTCCCTCATATTTTTTTTTAATTTGATGCGGGTGCGAATAAAATTAGCGTCTGTTAATGTTAATGCATCATTGCAGACCTCACACTGTAAAGAGTTTTTTAACTTAAAAACAACAAAGCCTGCAATATAAGCTACTACTTTATTTGAACATTTTGACAAGTGGTAATGGTTTGGAATATAATCAAAATCATCTTCCTTGTCATCTGAATATGCTTCTTGAACTTCTAAAATTCGATGTCTTGAAACAGAAGCATTTATATTTCTTACTGCAACCTGCTCTTTTATGCTGTTTGAAGCAGTTAATAGGGGCACCAGCTCTGATGGCAAGCAGTTGCCACGAATGATATCCATTAAGTCATTATGTACAAGTAGCCTTTTGTAAGTAGCAGAGAATTGTCTCGCTGTTGGATTATCATTATGGCCTCCCATACTTCTTACTTGACCAAAGAATAGTTCAATATGATCCTGACTGAATTTGTAGGTCATCAAAAATTGTAAAGGCCCACCATCTGATGCAATACAGTTTTCGTACAGAATCTGAAGACTTCGCATGCAATAGAGAAAGCCAGTGAAACCAGTTTTTCTATTTGATTTTAAAATGTCTTTACCATCCTGAAGTCTCAAAGATCTGATGTATGTTTCTTCTTTTGTCAGAAAATCTTTGATATCACTTGCATTATTCTTCTCAATTGGGCATTTAAATCCTTTGACTTTTAGATTTCGAGAATTTGATATGTCAAATAAGATGATGAATACCATAATGAATTCAATAGTAGCTTCACTTCCTTCAAATTCACTTATTTTTTCATCAAGGCATTATAGTTTCAGTAAACGTGTTAACTGTCTGGGGATAAAATGGAGTACGAAATTGTGTGTACCGTAAGCAGAAGAGTACGCACACAAGAAAACTAAAAGAACGAATTAAAATAACAGCGTATCAAAATTAAAAAGTGTGACACCTTAGTCATCGCAAGGTCGCGTACCCAGCCCAATATGACGGCCAGCGACCTGAGTGGTTTCACTTATCCCACAGCAAGGCGTCTCCTACCATTATTCTTCCAAGATTTAGACACATTCCAGACAGGCGAGATCTTATACATATCATACAATTCAGCATTGTTTAAGATTGTACACAGTAGCAAATAACGGAATATCCAAATAGTTTAAATATCATTTACACACCTAAAATATCTTTGTCTAAATGGGAGGTATGAGCAACCACAAACTTACAAAACACCCAAATCGAAGATTGTTTAGTATTATTTGAGTGATGCTTCTAATCAGGATAAAACCTTTCATTACTGATAAGACTACTCTCGAGGCTTGAGGGAATGTTTAGCAAAGACATTTTTTTTTAAATCCATCTTGTATCATGTCATTTTAGCGTACTTATGATTAATGGTCAAAAATGTGCGTGTTACTACAGCCCAAGACTTAATATTAAGCTGATCCCTTTAAAATTAGCCCGCCATTTAGCAATATATCTATTCTAGGATATGTAGCAATTGCAAACCTAGTAGGTTGTTCAGTTACATTATGTGTGCCATTCCACGGGTTTCCTGGTGCAGTCTTCTATGAAATAATGTATTCAATGGCAATTTTATAGGAAAATATATAAAAATGAAATTTTTCGCTTGCGTGAACACTAAAATAAAGCAAGCAGCATAGTAATGCTCGCATTGCAGTAGAAGTTAGAAGTATGAAGATGTTTCATGGGGTAGCCAGATTTGCAAAGGTACTATAGTTCTTCTCAGTCCCTATTAATGAAAGGAATGCAAAATGAGTTGGTATTTCCCTGTTCTGGCTACATACCAGAGCAGGCTCTTCATATGAGCTAAATAGGAGCTGTATTACTACATTGAAAAATATGCATAATTTCCTCAGTTCTCTTACGAATGTGGTTTTCAACATAAACGCTTATTTGTTTATTAATTTTCTAACATTTATGAATTATTCTAATATTTTCATTTCTTTCTTTTACTTTTCGGCATTCTGCCCTCTAGAACATGACTGATTTTGTTTCCATTCTGTTTAAGATAATGGCAAAATTAAGCGAGTCGATTATTATATTGTTTTTACTATTTTCCTTACAATCTGCTTCTCTGGCTCAGCAATGTTTCTGAGCGAGAGGCTAACAGATCCCCATCGTCTGCACCTCCTGGAAGCCCTCCATGCAGGAAAGGAGAACCATAATTTAAACATCGCAGCTACCGCCGCCCCCCCACCCCCCCCCCCCCCCGCCCCCCCACCGCGACAATGCCAAATGATCAGGAGCCCCCGCATGATGATAAGACCCCAGCTGCAGACAGAATTCTTGACGTCCATCCCCAGGCACACTACTATGCGGCTCTCACGACAGAATCCCCGCGAACATCAATGCAAGATCCTCGACTTCGTCCAAGACTGGCCCAACCAACGAGAATTAAACTCTCGGTTTGAGCCGCTATAAACACCGTCACGCAGACTCTCTTGCTACAGTCCTACTGACTCGTCAAGAAGATGACCTGCGAGGAGGTCGAAACCTCACGTGATACAAGCTATGCCAGCTCTACCAGCATCAACACCAGCTGTAATAAAAGACGACCCCGACCTGAAATTGAAGTACGCCTACGGAAAAATACCGGCACCGATTACGACCCCTGCTCGACCTGGACCTGAGATCCTGTTTTGATAAAATAAATGATCACCTTCACCTTTTTTATCATTATTAGAAATTCTCAATATGAATATTGGCCAGTTACTCAGATCCATCGCTGAGCCAGAGAAGCGGATTGTCAGAAAAATAGAAAAAAAAAACTATATATAAAATCAACTCGCTTAATTCTGCAATTCTCTTTAACAAAATTTGGCTAAAAGAGGGTCTTTTACCAAAATAATAATAATAATATCAATAATAATAACAATAACAACAACAACAACAACAACAACAGCAACAACAACAACAACAACAACAACATTAATAATAATAATAATAATAATAATAATAATAATTATTATTATTATTATTATTATTATTATTATTATTATTATTATTATTAAAACTCCGTTTTCTTTTTTGCACAAGTTTACAAAACTCAGTTGTGTGAGCTCTTTCAGAAATAGCAACTCAAAACTTCCTAACTGTTGAGGTATAAAAAGACGCAACAATCCCCAAATTGGCAAATAGCAAATAACAAACACAAAACTCTGGCTCGGAGCAACGAAAAAGGAAAGGTAAGTTCTGCGAAAACCATTCAACCTATTCATGGCAGCCGAGAGCAGCCAGAATTTCCTTTTCGTCGTTTTTTAGACGCTGGAGGCAACCAATCAAGCGACCTGTACCTCATATGTATAGCCAAAATAACACCCGATTGATTATATTTGTGATGTTTCTCTGTGCACAAATATATCTTTCTATTATCGGGAAGAAAAACTGGAGTCACACCAGGCCTCACTTACTTAGTTTTTGACTACAAATATGTGACACTATCATTAACCAATTCTGATTGCTTAAGGAAGAAGAAGGTCAAAGTAAACAAGTTGACGGAGCTACTGCTGAGTTTTCACCAATTTTCTTTGGAATCTAAGGTTTTTCACTGGAAGGAGATGAGGTGAGAGGTCGGTGAATATGTCATGATAAGTACTATACAAAAACAATAAGTGGATTTTATGCCATGGACAAAATATAATACAGGTGTGGTAGTGGCTAAGTGTTTAAGTACCCCCCAGCTCACCCTATGGGGGGGCCTCTGCTCTTTTTTGGGCGAAGGTGGTGCCATTTGTTGACAGATTTTGCGACTAATCTTGACAAAATCCATTATGTTACTTAAGATAAAGGACTCTTTTGGGTTGCAGTTTTCTGCAATGAATGTCGTGACTGAGATGATATTTTCATATATGAAATTGAATCCGAATTCTATAATCGGAGTACAGATGATGAATAGGAATAGAGTAATTGTTAAAGTAACACCGGAAGTGTTTCCTGACATCATGAAACAGTTCGAAGATAAGGAAATTAATTCTGAGAAATGTGGACAGGTGAAAATTGTTAATCTAAGTTCTTCAGTTACTTATGTCTCTCTCTATAAGGAATGCTTCCTTTGAGGTTGAAGATGAAGTTTTGAACTCAGTATTATCGAGGTACGGGAGGGTAGAGGGAATCAGACATAACAGATATGTCCATGGCCCATTCAAAGGACACTTGACAAGTGTACGAATCGCCAAGATGAGATTGAAAGAAAATGTGCTCTCATCTATCACCGTCATGGGGTATACTCTAACGATATCATATAATGGACAGCAGCGCACAGGTTTTAGATGCAAAGAAGTTGGACATGAGGCTAAAGATTGTAAAATGGAAGGTATGAGATTTACGTTTAATGAGAGCGATTTCTTAGACATGGTCCCTGAACCTAAGAGGAATACTTTGAAAACAAAAACTAAAAAGAATGGGGAGGTCACGGCAACGGTAACAGACAAAGACGACTCGGTAGATAAGTAAACAGTTCTTCAGTCTGAACAAGTCTTGGAGGACGAGGATGTCGAAACTGGGGAAATAATGGACTGCTTAAGGAATAAAACTTTTGAAAGGTGTTTAGAAAACGAAGATGAAGGATAGTGTATGGTTGAAAACGAAGAGGAAATAGTTGAGGAAATCCAGAGAAATGAATTGTCACTAGAAATAGGAACCAGCGCAATGGAAACTTTCAATATCCAGGTCGAAGTTCACCGGTTATTGAAGGAAAGTGAAGATGTGACAGAAAATGAAGATACAGTCCTTGGAAAAGAAGATAACTAAGAAATTTTGAGTGTACTTCCCAGAGGATCAATTTCCCAAGCGGAACAATGTATTACTGACTTGAGAACAGGAAAGTGGTGTACAGAACAGGATAGCGCCAATAAGCTCAAGATCACCTTGAAAAAGGACCAAAGCCAAAGTATGGATGTAGGTCATGAGATTTCCTCATCAGATTACGATACAGAAAAATGTTCAAAAAAGCATAAACCATGTTAATTCATGTAAAATGTTCATTTTTCTTGTAATTCTATAAATTCATTTCATCCACATTAAATGTAGCGACAGTCAATGCAAATGGACTTAACTATGTGTAAATAACCAAATCAATTTAATAGATTTAATGTTATTATACAAACTTGATATAAATTTCATTCAAGAACCTAATATAAAAGGAGAGGGGAAACTAGAGTATATACAAAAATATTGTAAGATAGTGATTAACACAATACCTTAAAGGGGAACTTGCTATCCTTATAAATAAATCTACAAATGTGGATGTCCTGAATGTAGAAATGATATAAATGGTCATTTAATGAGTTTTAATTGCCGTTGTTCAAGTTAGTATTCAGTTACTCAATGTTTACGCTCCTCTTGGAAGTAGCAAAAAGAAAGAAAGAGAGCAGCTGTTTAATAAAGATATGTATTTTTTGAGAAATATAAGTAACATCATAATGGGCGGAGATTGGAACCATATTACTAGTATGATGGATTGTTCAAATTCAGATAGTTACCTGTTATCTAAATCTCTTGTATGCCTTAAAAATAATTTGAAATCGAAGGACGCTTGGTTTCGCCTAAACCACCAAGTACAATGAATACACATATGTCAGGGAAAACTATGGTTCTAGAGTACATAGATTTTATTTGAGAGATTTGCAAAACAATGTAAGTGACATTCGAAATATACCTGTAAGCTGGTCTGACCATTGCATAATTAAGCAAACAAACTTGTTTTGGACAGCGTTAGAAATAAGGAAAGCAGATTCGAAAATGTTAAATGCTGGTGGGATTTTGCCAGAGAAGAAAATCCTTTTTTGTATGTTGTTCAAAGTAAATTAATCAGGAAAGATACGGGTTACTTAATTTATCAAATTATCAGTAAAAGGGGTGATTGGAAAATTAGCGTTAAGTAAAGAGAAAATACCATTAGTGAATTTCTTAAAATTGAGAATAAATAGTATTTAAAATTATATATGTGAAGGAATAAAAATAAGAGCTAAAGTTGATAAATTAATGGGTGTCCGCGTATCTGCTAAGGAAAGAAAAAAATTCTTAAACCTTTCTGAAGAAGATAAAGAGAGAAAATGGAAATGATATAATTAATTCTAATGCAGTAATTTTGTACGTAAGAGACTATTTTGAAAACCTCTTTAAAAAAGAAAAATGTAATAAATCTACTCAATTCAATCAATAATGCTATAGACAAAAGTAAATAAGATATTAACAGCAGATGTGTTTGCAGCAATTCGTGGAATGAAAAACGGGAAGAGTCCTGGGTTAGACGGTCTCCCAGTAGAATTCTATAAGACCTTCTTGAAAGATATAAAGCAAGACTTCGTAAGTTTAGTGAAATTTGTATTTAAGAATAAAACCGCTATAAAACTTAACAAAGGAATAATTACTCTGAAAGAAGGAGATTTAGATCAAATTTCAAACTGGAGACCGATAACATTGTTAAAAGTAGATTTTAAAGTCATTGCTAAAGTAATAACTAGCAAATTTAAACGTAGATTGAAGCTGAACAGTTTAGCAGTCTTGAAAACAGGTCAATAATCAATGTAAATGTTTTAACAAGAGATATTATGGTTCACATTAATGAAAGTAACAAGAAGGCAGCTATGATAAACCTGGACTGGTCAAAAGCTTTTGATCGTGTAGACCATGACTTTATATGCAATATTGGAGACCATGATTTTATATGCAATATTGGTTTCAACAGCGAATTTATCCAGATAATACAAATGTTATACCAAGACGCTGTAAGTGTCATAAGTATAAATGGTAACCTCTCTCAGCCATTTTCCATTTAAAAATCTGTAAGACAGGGATGTCCCTCATCTATGATTTTATTTATTGTGTATCAAGAACCTTTCTATAGAATGATAAAAATGAAGCTTTCAGAGTTCGCCTTAAAGTTACCTAATCAACTGAATGTCTCTGTTATTGATTATGCTGATGACTCTGTAATTATTGTAACTAGTGACGAAGATCTAATAGAATGTATAAATGTAATTATGGAATAAGAAAAAGCGTCAGGCGCCCTTTTGAATAAAAACAAAACTTCCATTTTAGGAGTTGGGTACTGGAAAAACGGAACAAAATGGCCAATTAAAGGCTACCAGGTTCTTCAAGATTCATGTCAAGTATTAGATGTCTACCATACTAATGGCCTTCAGAAAAGGGTCGAGTTAAACTGGTCTATTTTGGAAAATAAGATTACCAAGATGGTTGGTATTTTTGAGAATGGAAGATTAACAATATTTCAAAAGTGTGTTGTGACAAATTCTAAAATTTTAGCAAAAACCTTGTATGTATCACATATATATATAATACCAAATAAATTTGCAACAAGAATTCAGAGACGTTTGTATAATTTGTGGAATATCAATTAGGAACCAACGCTAGAAAAACTGTTTCTAGAAAAATTAAAAGGAGTTGAAATTTATAATATTTAGTGCAAGTCAAAAGCTATACTGTTTCATACCTTTCTGAAAAATTGTATCAATAGGTAGGGATGCTAGCTACCCTGTGACAAAGTGTCATCTTTGTCCGGTACGTTGATGAAATTTTATTCCTGAAAAACACCGGGACACCGACTGTGAATCTCATAGTAAATAAGATATTTATAAAAGACTACCTGTCTAATATAATACAGATATAGGTTTTGATCAAATGTGAAATTGACGAGGAGGAGTACTATTGTATTGTAAAGAAGAACTATAAATATAGTATATATATATATATATATATATATATATACATATATATATATATATATATATATATATATATATGTATAGAAATTGTAGTAATACAATAGAGGTAAAGATGAGAATATACATGCAACCTGTTATAAAACTAAAGTCTATTTAGAAAAAGAATCAGACAACGGAAAAGGTGACGTAATTCGTCAGTTCGATGGTTAAATCTTTAATGTATGGACTAGTGGATGTATATGTGGACCTACTATAATCTTTTAACATAACTGGGATATAATTTTAATACAGATATAGGTTTTGATCAAATGTGAAATTGACGAGGAGAGTACTATTGTATTGTAAAGAAGACTGTCTATTATATATATATATATATATATATATATATATATATCTATATATATATATATATATATATATAGAAATTGTAGTAATACAATAGAGGTAAAGATGAAAATATACATGCAACCTGTTATAAAACAAAAGTCTATTTAGAAAAAGAATCAGAGACAACGGAAAAGGTGACGTAATTCGTCAGTTCGATGGTTAAATCTTTAATGTATGGACTAGTGCATGTATTATATGTGGACATACTATAATCTTTAACATAACTGGGATATAATATAATACAGAATAGGTTTTGATCAAATGTTGAAATTGACGAGGAGGAGTACTATTGTATTGTAAAGAAGGACTCATATTAAATGTATATATATATATATATATATATATATATATATATATATATACATATATATATATATATATAATATCTATATATATATATATATATATAGAAATTGTTGTAATACAATAGAGGTAAAGATGAGAATATACATGCAACCTGTTATAAAACAAAAGTCTATTTAGAAAAAAGAATCAGAGACAACGGAAAAGGTGACGTAATCCGTCAGTTCGATGGTTAAATCTTTAATGTATGGACTAGTGCATGTATTATATGTGGACCTATTATAATCTTTAACATAACTGGGATATGATGACGGTTTTTAGAAGTAAATTTGAATTACTGAGAATTTTTATGAAATATAGATTACACGCAATATCATTTTGTAACAGGTATATTTAACATTGTACTTTAATTTTTTTTATTTTATTCTTCGGTATTTATGATAAGTACTATGTAAATAGTGTAGAGAATTTTGTTATATTTTCATAATAAAAGATAAAAAAAAAAAAATTCTGATTGTTTACCTATTGTGTTGTCCGTGACTGTAGGCGCCATTAGGCTACGTACCATGGATGAAAGGTAATATAAAGTTTATGAAATTTTTTTCTTATTTTGACATAATAGTACTTTCAAATGAGTTTAATTGAATAAGAGCTATACAAGGCAACAATACAACAGTTTGGATGCATTGCTGTTGTGAGCTCATCCGCAGTTAATATTCATTTAAGCAATTTGCAGAATCTGTATCCTTAATGGCTCTGCGCGGCTATAATAACTGGATAGGAACAAAGACGGTGGACTAAACAACGCTTAGTCAAAACGCGTTCATTCCGCTCCTACAGGAATAATACCTTGCCCCGAGTAAACCTAATGACCATTATTCCCTCTGGCGTTATCTCCACTGTGAAATCGCAATAGCCATATATCGAACGCGAAAGAGGTTCAGTATGAATTTAGCCATGCTCCAGGATATACGAATTATGGAACATATTCTATTATAATATCTCTTGATCAAACACTTTATTTCTTTTCAGAGAATTATGAATTTTATTGGTGCAGCCCACACCACGTCAAGATGTTGCTCTTTTATCATTCAGATTAATTTGAAAGCATACAATGTTGGTCAATATCGTGAAATGCAGGCAAGGAAACTCAGCCCAAATGTCACAATAGGCCAAAATGTGAACTAGATGGACTCGCATACAAAAAGAATCCCTTCAGTTTGACTTTAGAGGACTTGTTTCGAACTCACCTTCTGAGATAAATCTTTCTTTCTTTCTTTCTTTCTTTCTTTCTTAAGGAGAAGGTTCAAAAGGGAATAGTATTCTATAATTTTTGTAGCAGCGCTTGGAGATTTGTAACAATGGGGATAAGTGATCAGGAATTTTGTATGAAAATTCGTAAATTAACTAAGTCTACGGGCATAACAAGCCTCGTTTTACGAGCAGAACCAGCTCCGTTTCAGGCAATCCCTTCTCACCACCACCCCCTTCGGAACGGGGCTAAGGTAGGATGAAACCCCATTATAAACCATCTTAGGGATCCCCACTTTAACCCCGCCAAGTTTCATGCCCATCAGACCAGCCATTTGGCCATGATTGAATGTCAGACAGAGGGACAGATATCACGACATGCCCATTATAGTAAGATACAATATTATTATTAAATATATATATACATATATATATATATATTTAATATATAGATATATATATATCATATACATATATAATCACACATATCCACAGGTGACAAATAATAGACAGGGTGTAGTAGGTCCTGACCAGTTTCGGCTTTATTTTCAAGCCATTGAAAATAAAGCCGAAACCGGTCAGGACCTACACCCTGTCTATTATTTTTCACCTGTGGATATGTGTGATAAACGAATCACGTGCTAAAGTGATGATAATCCTATATATATATTATATATATATATATATATATATATATATATATATAGATATATATATATTGGTAGGCAGGTGATAGGCCTGTAGTTACTGGCTATATTTCCCTTACTCTTGTCTTTCTGGACCAAGGATGTTCTTCCTGTGGTCATCCATTTGGGCGCATGGTGATTTGTGATACAATGCTGGAGTTGTTCTGCTATTCTTGGGTGTAGGGCCTTTAAGTTTTTGAGCCAGTATCCATGGACTTCATCGGGACCTGGGGCTTCCCAGTTGGACATTTTCTTTAGTTGGTGTCTGACTGTGTCTGTCGTGATGTCAGTGAATCTTTGTTTTATTCTCCCTGTTTCTTCAGCTTTGACTTCCTGGAGCCAAGTTGCATGATTGTTGTGATTGCTCCAGATGTTTTCCCAGAGTCTCTTACTTAGTTCGGCTTCAGGAATTTCTTAGTTGGCTGTATAGTCTTTTCTGGTTGGTTCCGAATAGTTTGTTCTGTTGGTATCCCTTATTCCTGTTCATGTACTGTTGGATCTTATGTGCTTTGGCTTTAAGCCTCTGTTTTACATCTTCTATTATGTTGTTTAGTCCCCTCTCCTGTTCTTTGTATTTCTCGTTGAGTTCCTCCCTTGTTTTCTCGCTTCTTAGCCTTTTTTCTGCCATCTCTTTCAGTTTACTCAAGTCAGATCTCATCACCATGATTTGCTTTTTGCTTTTCCAGGCGTCTTTTCCAAGGCAGTTGCTGTTTTGGTTTCTGTTGGTGTTCTTATCTCCATCAGTTCTGCTACTAATCTTGCTCCTGCAGATGTCAAGTTATTTGTTTCTATGATACTGGTGGTGTGTATTAGTCTCATTATTTCATTGACCTAACTTGTTTTCTCCCTTAATTTCTTGGTGTTGTAGGCTTTCATGGAGGGGATTTTTGTTCTCTCTGTATCTGGCTTCATCCATTTTCTGATCTTTTCTACCCATTCCGTCCTCTCTGTTACTTCGTCGGTGTTTCTTCGTATGTCGTTGTTTGAGACCTCATCACCCTTGTCTTCTGTGGCATCGTCTCTCAGTCCGTCTTCTTGTAATTCGTTGCCGTGTGTCATTTCCCTTTCCAATTCCTCTCTTTCTGTTTGGGAGAGCCAGTTCTTTTTCTTTATGTTCCTTACTTGGTCTGCCAGCCTCTGCTCTGTTTGGGGGGTGTTATTCCTCTCATTCCAGATGTTGACCAACCTTCTTCTATATCCTCTCTCCGTCGGGTTGCTTCTGATGTAGCATCTCCATATTTCCTTATTTTCTTCTCTTGTCCATTTCTTCCTCTGGTTTGCTTCTGTAGCTGCAGTCTCTGGTTGTTGGTTACTGTCGTTGTGGTGGTCAGTTGCTAGATGACGACCTCCAAGTACCTGACCGTCTTCCCCTTCAATTGGGCTGAATACCTTGCTGTCGGACGGAGCTGACACATTTTACCGGATATTACAAATTTACTTCTGATCGTGAAATATCTGATTACATTATTCTTTTTTGTAGTTAACCAGAATGTTGTCTACTCTCCTCACATTAGAAGAAGCTAAACTAACAGCTCTTTTCATCCTTTATTTTACGCTAGAATGACACATTGCTCTAAAGTAGATCTCCAGTTAAAAAAATTCCAAACATAATTCGGTATTTTGATTGAAGTTCTTTCCAAATAAAATTCTCAGAAATTCACACAAACACCTTACAATTCTTAAAATGCATTTGAGGTTATACTCATATAATCAATTTTTTTGTCAATTTCAGAGACACACTCTTGTCAATTTTATTAATGTCCTTGTCATACAGGCAGGAGGATCACTCTGGCTCACATGCTGTTTAAACTTGCTTCAAGAGTTCAGACTTCTAAAATGATGCACCATTTGTCATCAGTTTAGAAGTTTGAATTTAAAGTCGGTGCCTGATTGCACCTAGTCTAATCCATCCAATATGTCTTACAGATGCAGTATGCTTTATAGACTATTCAAGGTTAAGTCTTAGGGATTGTTTAACTTGGTAATCCAGCTTAAACAGTATTCAAACTCATATTATTGTACCATACCTTCCAAAGGTAACTAAATGACTTCATACCTTACACATGGTTTAGTGCCATTACCGAAAACAAAGTGGAAGACTCAGTATATACTTATAGTTCATATATACAGAAGTGTCTTCTTCATGCCATCATAGAACTTCATGATAATAACTTAATAATTCCCTGGCTTTAAAAGTATTCTGTGCATGAGATCACCCCCTCACACAGAATAAAATGAAACTCCTCAAGAAATGCAATTAAATAGGGATTTGTCAAAGGTACGTCTGAATAATATTAGTCAGAGGAGTATGCCTTCTTAATATTGCATACATACTACATGCACAGAAAGTGATTCGATTTCTGGTAAGGTATTGAGATATGGTATTTGAATAACAATAATCATGCTTTGATATTCCATTCCATTGTGCAAAATCTCTTCTTTCGTTTAGTGGAGAGAGAGAGAGAGAGAGAGAGAGAGAGAGAGAGAGAGAGAGAGAGAGAGAGAGAGAGATTCTATAACAAATTGGATGAAACCAAGTCTTGGTCATAAGAAAATCCATAAAAGGAATAAGATAAAGAAGGAATAATTAAATCTTTCTTCTCAAAGTCCATAAGACGTCATAAAGTAATGGGGAAAAGACCCTAAAAAGCTGGGTAAGGCATATAAAAAGGGCCATCTTAACTAGGTTAAGGATCATTAAATGATCTGTTCGAGATTTTACCTCCCTGCTCCAAATCTTCATGCTTTTCGCTCCTGATTTCCTTTATTCAAGTTTATTCTTTGTTTTATTTTATAAGTCTTAACTATGTGACAGCAACCACCTAGATAAAAATATAACATTACAGAGATGGTACACAACCATGCAATCATTTTTTATTTTTACCCACGAAATAATTAAGAATACTCGAGAATGAAGGCTATATCCCTCACGTTTAATTTACGACTAACTAGGTACAGTTAATCTCCAGTTCGTCTTACATGTACAAATGTGAATGGGATGACCAATTAATGCTCTTGGTTAACTATAGAAAATAAAGTGTGAGCTTGATTTTGAATAAGCCTTTTGAGTAACTGAATATCCAACAGAACAAAATGAGAGTTGCATCTCCTTCTCTGGTGTATTTGACCTCGTTGCATGTTAGCCAGCTGTCACCATGACTCAAGCAATGTTAACACTAAAAGCCTTCGCTCGTTCACATTTGGTGCAATAAACGCCATCGAAAAGTTCAACCTTTTTTTTGCACTACAGTGGCAGGTGACATAAGCGAGTTTCACGCCTTCAAAACAATGCTATATATCATACTGATATTTTCATACTCTGACCATTTCGAGACACTCCAGTGTAGCGGAATGGCCGGTAAAATGTGTTCCGTATATGAAAACACACTGAAATTCATTCTTCGCACTATTTGGTCGCTTTGTTTATGGCCTCTCATTGTTCACATTGTCCTTTTTTTCGTGCGTGGTTTGTCCTGTGAGCTCAACGGGGCAGGCTGAAGTTCCACAATGATTCTGCTTATCACCAAATTTCCCCCAGGGGAGATGACACAACTCAATATCCAAAAATTATAGTAAGAAGCAACTAGAGGCAACGAAATCATTAGAATGATAAACAAAGCTTTAACGAACCATGTAAGGATTGCATCGGTACCAACATACCGGAAATGAAAGAAATATGGATCCTAGAATATCTTCTTATTTGCAGTGTTCCCATGCCTAATAACATATATGAGTGAATGTACTCATTTTCTTGACATATTTTGGACACGTTTGTTAGTAAAAAGCTTTAGAAGTAACAAAATGATAAGTCTGACGACCGTATAAGGATTCGAAGGTCGATTGGTAGAGGCCAACCTCGCTGTGACCATCGTAGGTGGGCTCGAATCATTCGTTTATTTCTTCATTTAACTCCTAGGCTCTGTAGTAAAAAGCGTATAGTAGAATTGAAATAATCCAGGAAGTCATGAGGTCATTATAATTATTACAACTTTACTCTTTTATTGGCCAAAGTTTCGCCACTCATCAGTTTTGAAGGCTAAAATTATATATGAGAAAATAACTCGTGAAATAGATTCTATAAAAAAAAAAATCGAAAGCATAAAACCTTTAAGAAAATATTAAAGTGAATAAGAGATTAGAATTTGTAAAAAAATACTTTGATGTCTAATGTACAATACATTCTTTTATTTTTTTTATTTAGAAACAAGCTCTCAAAATCAATAATCCTCGTAGGGGGTTTATGCCATCATTACTTAAGGCTCTATGCAGCATGACTTCGTCATCTAGCTACAACCCCTTTCGTTTCTTTTAGCGTACCGCCTTTCATATTCTCTTTCTTCCCTCTACTAACTATTGATTCATAGTGCAACTGTAAGGTTTTTTCTTGTTACACTTTTAAAACTTTTACTGTCAATTTCCATTTCAGCGCTGAATGACCTCATAGGTCCCAGTGTTCGACCTTTGGCCTAAATTTGATTAAATTGTATTAGAGTTATTAATTACTAGGATTACCTAAAGCCTCGTGGTCGTTCACTCTGGTGGTCAGCTAAGACACAAAGGAAAACACGCTTAGTTCACAGCGCTGCTAGAAGAAGAGAAAAAGGAAGTCTCTTTGGCGTTGCCAAGAGCTTTGTCGTGGAAAAATATGTGCACTGTTTTTTCATGACGATATCCCGCTTCTCTACACACCTTTTCCCGCCTCTAATGGTAGGCAAATATTACGGATCCCAGAGGTCCGCTACAGGTTCTATATTATAATAAAAAAAATGGATTCAACACCAATAATTGAAACTCGGGATACGAATATAGAAAGAAACACAAACAAAACAAAAGTTTATTTACAAGCTTACTAACATAGATAAATGCAGAATGGTTTCTCCTATTTACATAACAAAAATAAAATCTTACAGTATGTGAACTAGGGAAACAATGCCATAATGAAATACTTGCTGGTCAGTGTTGCAGCTGTCGAAAATTAATGCTCGGAGCAACGGTTTCACAAAGGAAAGCTGTAGAACTTTAGACGTCTTCTTTACTATTATCCTTTGTCTCTTCCTTCAGCGAACGTCACAGACTCCCGAGACGACAGGAACCTTTTAGAAGGATCTAGGCGAAGAGTTACATCATAATACGTGGTGTTTCTGACGACGCGACGGTGCGTGCAGGGTTCTATTACACACCTGGAGGATTCTCGAACCATCATGAGAACAGACGCCTCAAACACGTGCGCGAATGCTTCCTCGCTGCAGACCTCGAAGAAGATGCATTTTCCTTTCCTTTATTTTATCATACATCGCCATAGAGCAATTACCATGACATGTTCCTCCAAAAGAAAAAAAAATGAAATCAACAGATTTTATTTATTTATTTTATTTTTTTTTTTTTTTGTAAAGAAACAAGAATCGAACAGCAGGGGAACAATTCTGCATAAAGCTTTAACTCAGTTAACACGCACATTTCTCCATTCACTCATCCACTCGTGCCAAATCAGAAAACGGTCATTAGGCTACTCGTTCTGAAAATTCTCTAGAGAGGGTGTCATCTATAACATTATCCTTTCCTCTTAATTTTTCCTTTTCCGAACTCTGATCAAAAACTTCAAAATTCTTAAGTAATTCTGAGTTTATCTCAAATCTAACTCCTCTCTGTGACCGTTGCTACGAACACGGGCGGTAGCCACGGCACAGGGCATTCTTTTTAATTCTGAAGCAAGTTTACATGCATCCACTTTGCTCTACTCTTACCCATATCTAGTAAATAATTTAGATTTCCCCTCTTCTCTAAAATTGAAAAACGACCTTCAAACTTATAAGATAAAGTGGGACCTTCTTTCTGGACTAATACTAAAACTTTATCTCCCACACAGAAACTTGTCTCTTTCGCTCTGAGATCATGTTTCCATTTAGTTTCCCCTTGACTTTCACTCTCATTCTTCTTCGCTAGTTGCCAAGCATCTCTTAAATTGTTTTTATAACACTCTAGGTTAGTTATGTAGTCTTCTCTACCTTCTTTAAGCATTAAGTTACATTTTAACATTTCCAAAGGACCTTTAGCGGTGTGACCGAAGACCGAAAACCAGCTCGAAAGGACTAAATCCTGTAGTGTCATTTGGTGCCAACCTTAAAGCTAACAGAATAAATGGTAACTTTTCTTCCCAGTCGTGTTCAAAGTTCTTACACAATTTCCGTAAACAACTGTTTAACGTTTGGTGAAACCTCTCCGCAATGCCTTGTGATTCGGGGGGATAAGGTGTGGAAGTTATGAGTTTAATGCCTATCTCTTTCATTCTATCCTTGAAATATTTGGATACAAAATTACTACCATTATCACTCTGTATAGTACGAGGCAGACCAAACTTAGAAAAATAATCTAACAATCGTTTCACTACAGTCCTTGCGTTACAGCTTCTTACAGGCATCGCCTCTGGATAGCGAGTTAGTCTATCAATGATTCTCAACAGATATATACTCTCTCCCTTATTCTAGGCAATGGTCTGACCATATCAAAAGAAGGTTTGCCTACTAAAGGAATATTACACAGCAGAGCTCTGGGAATTACTTGATTCGGTTTCCCGTCAATTTGGCATTCATGACAGCTTGAAACATACTCTTTACCTCACTCCTCATTTTAGGCCAAAACTACACCCTACTAATACACCTGAAAGTTTTATTTACTCCCAAATGTCCTTGCTCATCATGTGCCAACTTCAAAACTAGCTCATAAAGCTTCCTAGGAACCACTAATTGTTCGGTGATTTCCTCTTTACTACCTGACTTAGGACGAACATAACGACACAAAACTTTGTCTTTAAAACAAAACGTTTCCTTACACACATTATCGAGATCATCATCCAGTTCACATTCAAAAATTCAGGTTAATGTCTCATCCTGTCTCTGAAACTTGACTGGCTCATCCTTATTCAAAAGGTTAGTGCCTAATTCATCACAGTAACTATTACTTGATTCCACTACATCGACTACGTTACTCTCGACAGCTACACCTTCCCCTTGGCTATCACTGTCAACACCGATAGAGTCAGGTCTCTCAGCCACACTCACGCCAAGATCAACCTCGCCACCTCTATCACACTCGTTCGAATCCACGAACTCACTCTCGTTCAAATCCACGAATTCACACTCGTTCAAATCCACGAACAAATTATGACCGTAGTCTATGTCTCTATCTAAAACTGACCTAGTTACTACCATTTCAGGAACTGGAATCTCACTCACAACAGGATTCACATTCTTCGATAAAGCTAAGTTATTACCGACAATAATGTCAATGCCATCAATGGGCAAACTGTCAACAACAGCTAGTTTCACTTCTCCTGACACTACCTGACTTTCTATGTTCAACTTCAACAAAGGACAAAAGACAAAGAACACAAGTGTTCAGAAATCCACCTAACATGACTTTTTTTTCCATATTGATTTCTGCCGTGTTTAGCACACTCTCTCTTCTAATCAGTGAGACAGCAGCTCCTGTGTCTCGAAGCAAGACTACTTCTCTCAAATCTACTCCTCCAAGGGAGGAAACTACACCTTCTGACAGAAATTCAACCAAAAAATTTCCTAGTTTCTCTCATCACATCATTCCTACTTGGCGAAAAGTTAACTAGAGACACTGGTTTCTTAACGTCCTTCCTTTCTACTGCACAATTTCTCGCTAAATGCTCTTTCCGATTACATCGGAAACAATTTAATTCTGAGCCACTACATGCCACTTTACTCTTACAAATCTTAAACGTATGATCAGGTTTACCACATGTATAACAGGAGTAGTCAATTTTACTTGCATTGCTATTATTAGAACTAAAACCTTTACTGCTTTGTACTCTACCAGATGATGGATCATTTCGCTTCTTACCGACACTTGAATTATGAGTCAAACTATATTCGTCTGGTAACCTAGCTGCTCCTGCAAAAGATACTTCTCGCCTATCTTCTATATAAAGCTTAATCTCAGGGATACGTTATCTTTCAAGCTTTCTAACAACACTAAGTTCTTCAAACCATGAAAATCGTCAATCGTCTAACTTCTTGCCATATTTTACATACTTAACCCTTAAACGCCGAAGCGGTAAAAAATCAAAAAACTCCCCCGAATGCCTGAGCCGGTTTTGAGTGAGCGCGGAAGCGGAAAAAATATTTTTTTCAAAAAATCACAGCGCGCTTAGTTTTGAAGATTAAGAGCTCATTTTTGGCTCCTTTTTTTGCCATTGGCTGAAGTTTAGTATGCAATCATCAGAAATGAAAAATAATATCATTATCATATCTAAATAATGCGATATATGGTAGCGAAAAAAAAAATTCATACATAATTGTATTAAAATCACGCTGTGCAAAAAACGGTAAAAGCTAACGAGTTTCTTTTTTTTCGTTGTATTGTACACTAAATTGCAATCATTTTGATATATAATACATTGTAAAACAATAAAAGCAACACCGGAAAAATATTATCACAAAATGATGTACGAATTCGTAACGCGCGGACGTAAAAAAATGTTTTTTTCAAAAATTCACAGTGAATCTAAATATTGTTCTAGAGACTTCCAATTTGTTTCAAAATGAATACAAATGATTGAATATTACGATACTGTAAGAGTTTTAGCTTACAATTGCGTTTTTCGACCATTTCGGTAGAGTCAAAGTTGACCGAACGTGGTTTTTTTTCTATTTATCGTGATTTATATGCAAATATTTCGAAAATGAGAAAAGCTACAACCTTCAAATATATTTCCTTTTATTTTACATGAAATTGCACACATTTTCATATATAAAACTCTATGAAATGCCTAATATAAAACGGAGCAAATTTTCCGAGAATTCGATGTACGCAATTCGGATATTTATGGCGGAGAATCCGCGCGCGGAGGGAAGGAAAGTTTTTTTCATAAATTCACCATAAATCGAAATATTGGGATAGAGACTTCCAATTTGTTGCAAAATGAAGGTAAATGATTGAATATTACTAAAATATAAGAGTTTTGGCTTACAATTGCGTTTTTAGACCATTTTGGTAGAGTCAAAGTTGACCGAACGTGTTTTTTTTTCTATTTATCGTAATTTATATGCAAATATTTCGAAAATGAGAAAAGCTACAACCTTCAATTATTTTTCGTTGTATTCTACATAAAATTGCGCACATTTTCATATAGAAAACTTTATGTAACGGCTAGTTTAAAATGGAGCAAACATTACCATAATCGCACGTATGATTTTTTCGGAAGAGTTACCGCGCGGACGTAAGGAAAATGTTATTTTTTTCATAAATTCACCATAAATCGAAATATTGTGCTAGAGACTTCCAATTTGTTACAAAATTAAGGTAAATGGTTGAATATTACTAAAATATAAGAGTTTTAGCTTACAATTGCGTTTTTCGACCATTTCGGTATAGTCAAAGTTGACCGAAGGTTGAAAATTTGTCACTTATCATTTTTTATATGAAAATATTTCAAAACTGATAAAAGCTACAACCATGGGTTGTTTTTAGTTGTATTGTGCATGAAATTGCGCACTTTTCCCTATATAAAACTTTATGTAACGGCTAATTTTAAAATGGTGTAAACATTACCACAATCGCATGTATGATTTTTTTCGGAAGAGTTACCGCGCAGACGTAAGGAAAAAGTTTTTTCATAAATTCACCATAAATCAAAATATTGTGCTAGAGACTTCCAATTTGTTGCAATATTAAGGTAAATAGTTGAATATTACTACAATATAAGCGTTTTAGCTTACACTTGCGTTTTTCGACCATTTCGGTAGAGTCAAAGTTGACCAAAGGTTGAAATTTACGCACTTATCGTTATTTATATGGAAATATTTCAAAAACGATAAAAGTTACAATCATGAGTATTTTATTGTTGTATTTTAAATAAAATTGCGCACATTCTAATATATAATACTTCATGTAACGGATAATTTAAAACGGTGCAAAAATTATGTCAAAGTGACGAAATAATTTTTGAGATGTGTCACTGATACTTTTTAGTGCGATAAGAAAGAAATTCGCGCTTGCGCGCCTGCGTAACGATTGTAAACAAAACAACGCCTTGATCCGTGAACTCCCAGACTCCCCCAAGGCGCGTGATTCAAAAGTTTTCGGCTGGTAGGCCTATAAGTATTTTTCCGCGAATTTTTAAAAAAAAATTTTGAGCCGACGTATGGTACGTCCATTCGGAAATCGGGGGAGATTTTGACTCGACGTTTAATACGTCCATTCGGCGTTTAAGGGTTAATATTCTCGTCCCTTCTCAAACTTCTAAATTTCTTACAGTACGCCTCGGGTACTAACCTGTACGAGAGAAGAACAGTTTCTTTCACGATATCAGAATCATCACATTCCTCGTTAGACATGCAACTATACACAGTAAGTGCCCTACCTCTCAAAACTGACTGTAAATATAGAGTTCACATTTCTTTAGGAGAACCTACTTGTTCCATTAACTTCTCAAAACACATGAAATGTGCCGTTACATCTTCCTCATCAAACTTTGGTACTAATTTCAACACTGCACTCATACCTAAACCATCAGCTCCATTTTCGTTCTCGCCTGTCTGACTGTTACGAGTACTTTGCCTTAACCGAGCGGTTTCCAACTTATGCTTACGTTCTTTCTCTCTTTCTTCCTGCTGCATTACCAGCATTTCTCTCTCTTGCTGCATTTTCATTACTTCTCTCTCCTGCTGCATTTTCATTGCTTCTCTCTCTTCCCGCATTTCTCTCTCAGCTGCTCTTTCATCTCTCTCATACTTTTCTCTTTATTTCCATTCAACATACTCACGGAGATCATTCCCTTCTAGACCTAGAAGCTTACCAGATTCAATAAACACTTTCACCATCTCACTCATTCTGTTTCTATATTTGCCCTGTCTCAATCTGTTACGGTGCCGAATATCCTGGCCAAAGGTTGACAAATGTTTCGGACCCCAGAGGTCAGCTACAGGTTCTATATTATAATAAACAAAAAGGATTCTACACCAGCAATTGAAACTCAGGATACGAATATAGAAAGAAACACAAACAAAACAAAAGTTTTTTTTAAGCTTACTAACAAAGATAAATGCAGAATGGTTTCTCCTATTTACATAAAAAAAAAAAAAATCTTACAGTATGTGAACTGGGGAAACAATGCCATAACAAAATACTTGCTGGCGTGTTTCACAGCTGTCGAAAATCAATGCTCGAAGCAACGGCTTCACAAAGGAGAGCTGTAGAACTTTAGACGTCTTCTTGACTCTTATCCTTCGTCTCTTCCTTCTTCTCTTATCTCTCTCTGATGATCACTCACTGATGATCTGATCTCTGATGATCTGACTCCTACTTCCTCAGTCATATATATAAACGGCGATCTGGGGGTGGAGCCTACCAGCGAATGTTACAGACTCCCGAGATGACAGGACCCTTTTAGAAGGATCTAGGCAAAGAGTTACATCATGATATGCGGCGTTTCTAACAGAGCAGGGTTTTATTACACACCTGGAGGATTCTCGAACAATCATGAGAACAGGCGCCTCCTCGCTGCAGACCTTCACGAAGATGCATTTTCCTTTCCTTTGATATATAATACTTCGCCATAGAGCAATTACCATAACAGCAAAGCCTTTGCTGGTATGCAAAGTGCCACATATTCGATATCTGACGGCAAGAACGAGATGGTTCTCGTGTCATTCTTGTATTTTATTCCTTAGTCACTCTGGCTCTCCGTGGAGCACTCCCCTGTGCATTATGATATATTAATTCCTATATACGAGAAGATAATATGTCCTTTTTATAAATAAAAATCCTAACGTAATTGACTAGTCTGTATGGGTATAAAAAGGCCCCACACGCCGCAATTCGTCCTCTTTACTTACTTACTTAATTACTTAAGGGGGATAGGAAAGGATGGATTTAATTAGGGTGAGGGGTGAAGGTACGGGGTGTGAAGGTATGGGGAAAGGTATAGAGTAAAGTAGGAAATAGAAGTAGTGTTAGTAGTGAATGGAAGGGGTCAGACCCCCTTGATTTGGTGAGGGTACATTTGGTGCATAATTTTTGGTGAGGTGGGAGGGTCTGGAGGTAGTGATGATGATGATGATTTTTTTTTCCTCAGTGACGGGTGGTGTCGATGATGTTAAAGTGATTAGATTGCCTCTCTACTGCAGTTGTGGATTTTTTTATTAACTATAACCAGCTACATCTAAGTTGAGAATTTAGTGCTACTAGTCATTCTTATCACTATTGTATTTCTCAAGCACACATCCGACTCACACAGACATTAATTTTTTTTTTCTTTTTTTTTTACATAAACCCCCGCTTGCAAGTGCTAACATACATCCATGCACACATATCCATACTCTCCCCAAAATTCTGCATTCTGTTACTTAGCTCACATATACTGGATAAGGTGTTACTTCTTCTATCTTAAGCCCTAATCTTGGCCATGTTTTGAGGTCCCTTCTTCCTTCCTCAGCTGGCATTCTGCTCCTTTCCAACAGGTTGTCGTCTACCTCAGCCATCCTGTCCCACGTCTTATTGGCTAGCCTATGAATCCTGCAGTTGAAGCTCTCCATCGTTGCTCTTTCGTGCAGATCTTATATTGTATTATAGTATGGTGGTAACTCTTTGTAAGCTTTTCTGAGGACTTTAGTTTGGATGGATTATACGTTGCTGCTAGGATTGTTGATGGGTACTCCAACTGTGGTCTCACCAGTGCCTTGTACAATAAGAGGTGGATGCTAAACTGAATCTTCTCATTTTCTTGGCGGATGCCCTTCTTCTTCTCATGCAGTTCAGCAGATGGTGTTTCAATCTGTCCTGGTGAAGGTAACTCCAAGGACCTTGATGGAGTTCTTTTCAGCTACTATATTCTGTTTTTTTTCCATCTGTCCATCCGCCTGTGGTGTTTTCGCATGGTAACACTGCGTCCCAGGCTTCAGATAGTTACATTCAGCTCACATTCAACAATTATAATAATATCCTATTTCGAATATTAACGGTGTAATTCGCATACAGTCAATTATTAAAACACTTTTCAGTTGCAGATGTACACCCAGATATCCTTTTATTTAACCTAACACTTACAAACAGCGTAACTATTTACCGGAACGGAGTGTTACCATACACAAACACCATAGGCGGATGGATAGATGAAAAAAAAACAGAGTATAGTTATCCCATTAAATCTCATCAGGCAGAAGGGGCTCCAGTCTTAGCTTGTTCAGTTCCACGAGCGAGTTGCGAGTGACTTCGGTGACCCTGACTAAGTCCAGTGAGTAGTTGTTCCATGTCTTTGCTACCACTGGCTCTAGTGTGCTGTTTGATGTTTGCAGTTGGGTAATAGTGTATTGCCATTATGTTCGTGTATCAGTGATAAAGAATTTTTTGTTATTTAGTGAGAATTTTGAAGATTCTTGTGGTCGCGTGGCCATTCAAATTTCTTTGTGAAGTAAGTGGTAATCCGCCCCATTGTTCGTGAGTCACACTGTAGATATGTTAATAATTTATTTTTGTAATAAAATTATCAAAATGTTTCCTTATATACGGGCTAGGACTTTTCCCTTCAGGTGGGAGTATCCTCCTTATAACATCGCGACATGGGTCCTTTTCAGAGATTTCCAGTTTTTTTTTTACTACATTGCTGTAAGCAAATCTCTTAGTTTCACAACTCTAGCTAATCAAAAGTACACTGTACAGTGCTTTCCTTAACAAGAAAAGACACGTAATAAACATTCAAATCTGAACCATTGCGTACGTGCTTCACGTCGTCGTTATTCGTTATGTTATCACTACTTATTTGCTATTAGGAGGTTTTGTTGGCAAAATACCTGCAGAAGGTTTTTCGATAATTATTCTAAAACTTCAGAGACACAGGACAATGACAAACAACTTTCATAGCTGACTAAATCGAGATTTCAGCCCTGTAAATTAGAAATCGTTTGTCAAAACATTTCGTGCGTCAGTTTACAAAAAAAATAGGAGATATATCTAAACGCTTACTAAAGTGCATCATCAAAATGCTTCATTTATGAGTACTAGTAAGTTCCTCGCTGGAAGAGGGGTTTTCGCGTTCGGCTGCCAATCCGGTGGTCCGAAGTTCGAATCCCGGCTCGGCCATCGCGGAATCAGAGGAATTTATTTCTGGTGATAGAAATTCATTTCTCGAATAAGTGTGGTTCGGATCCCAAGTATGGTTTGGATCCCACAATAAGCTGTAGGTCCGTTGCTAGCCACGTAAAAATATCTAATCCTTCGGGCCAGCTCTAGGAGAGCTGTTAATCAGCTCAGTAGTCTGGTTAAACTAAGATATACTTATGAGTACTAGTACATTCTTTACTGAAAGGAATGTAGATACGTTGATTACTTTGTGAAATGCAAAGAATTATATAAACGCGAGTTCTACTATAGGATGATGAGATTATATGGTAAAATGGGAAAAAATATTGTATGATAGACACAAAAACATCTGAAATTCTCATATTTTTCAATACTGCACAGTTAGTATTAGAACTTATATCACTGTCATCGGCACTGCCTCCAACACCACGTGACACGCTGAGCCACTGTGAAATTCCACCTTTCATCTCTGGCCAATGCCTTCTCGGCGTAATAAGCAGTACACGTTGTGGCTTAACACAGACACTTCTGCTTGTTTACTAGAGACATTTTTTAAGTTTCTCTACCATACTGAGAATATGCAGGCTGAATGTTCTATTACAACTGACATAAGTGCATTGTCTTTATAGTAACTATATTCAGTCAGGTCACCGTTTCTTTAGGACCTTTGCTACGGCATCCAACTCTAAAAAAAATTAGGCCTTTTCTGCATTACATATTTTGGAAAACAGTCTGGTTGGGATACAAAGTATTGTTTCAGTTTACTATTGATTTTACCTGAAACAGTGTGAATTCATTCATTAAGCCATTCCGGTTGTCCACTGATTCTGGTACATCAAAGGATGAGGTAAAAAATAGAAATAAGAGATCTCAATAGGAGTTGTCTTTACAATGTATTACTTGAGATTTTCTAATTCTATTGCTTAACTTCATAATATCCATAGGAAAAGGACAGTTATGTGAACGTAATAAACTATAATAAGTTATAAAGTACTTGGTGATTTAAATTCCTATAAAAATCCGTGAATAAAAAAAAGATCTTCAATAAGCTGTCAGTTTTTTCTTAATTATATTCTATGACAAGTGGGAGATTTTTCGAATATTACATAATGAAAACAAGAGTAAAAGATGATAAGATGATTATCTCTCTCTCTCTCTCTCTCTCTCTCTCTCTCTCTCTCTCTCTCTCTCTCTCTCTCTCTCTCTCTCTTATTCTGACTTTATTTGTTTATATCATTGTATGTCCTGTTTGTCCATTCTATGATAAATCATTATAATTTTGCGTTTATTAGGGTTCAAAACCAGTCGGAACTTACTCAGGAAAAATTACAATGAAATTGCAAATATTAACGTGGTATTTACAGATAAGTTCGTACTCATGTAAATGTAGGTAAAGCTATGCCTTACTTTGAATTTTGGCTTGTTAAACTTCTTTAGTATCCCAGGAACATGCCTGGGCCTAGCTGATGCTGCGTTTGCAACAGCCTGGTTAAATCTGAGGGATATAGTTTACAGAGCATCAAAGGATAACAAAGTCCCTATTAGTGAATTTTAAACCAATAAAATAACCGTCAGAGATATCCCATCGTTGATTACATGAACCACGAACTTCCCAGGTTGCTTTCTTTGCGTGCTTGCGTCTCACGATTACATTGATTACCAATAAGACTGTAGCCTCCGTTTATGCTTACGCTCTGCAACACACCACCCGCCCGGCGGACCCTAACCCCCGACCCCCGCAAAAAAAGGTATAAGAATTATACATACGTGAATACACATCTATATCTATATCTATATCAAAATCTATATCTATATCTATATGGTTAGTTCTCCACTGCACAAGTAAATATATCTAATATCCAATTTCCATAATCACCTTACCAGCGACGAAGTCCCCAATGGGTGGAATCAGTCGAACAGCTACCAGAGAGTGTGGTAAGTGATTCAAGGGGGGCAAACAAACATAAAAAAAACACTTTATATTTAATATAAAAGCCTCAGATAGATGTGATGACGCCTGAACCTCTTAATACATAAAGTCTCCCCCGCCACCCGAAAAACACAAATACCCTTTACTACATATGAATATAAAAACACACACATGCTATTAGAAAAAAGAAGACCACACAAATATAGTGAAAAGAGATTCCAGAAAGTAAGAGAGGATTAAAAAAACACTTCATATTTGATATAAAAATCTCAAAAAGAAGGAACTTTGAACCTCAATAAAAAAACACACACACACACACACAAACTCAATATGAATAAAAAGAACACCTATGGTATTAAGAATATGAAGAAAACACATACTAATAAAGGGGTCTAGAACATAAGAGAGGATCGAAAAGAAACAATAACGTAATAATTTTTACACGTTAACTTAATACATAAATGAACGATCTGCGATCTCTCCGATAGCTTGATAATATTTAGAGCCCGTCAGGCAAATATAGTTCCAAATAATCTTTTCTCGTCTAGCTGACGACTTCAACAGGTATATTCCATCCTCCAAATATAAGGAAGGATGGCAAAACAGCAGGACTTGTTACAATCCACCAGGGCCGGTAATCCAAAATCAGTAGCAGCAATATCTAACAACAACAACAGGCAATTAAACAGCATCTCATTAAGGCTCAAAAGGAGACAGTCACGCCCGTCTCCACAGGACAAAACGAAACCTCTCGATGATGAGGAACTACGGCGACGTCACTGGAAAAGAAAAACAAAACTGTAATTACTTACTAAACATCGGAGGGCTAGGAGAAAGATGAACCAAGTCCTTAAGAATTCTTCTGAAGTGGTTCAATACGAAAAAATCTTTAAAATATTATTATACTATTAAGGGATTCAAAGCCCATGAAACAATGTTTTTCGGCAAAATCATTTTATTAAAGCATATGATTCAGTTGAAAGTTGGCAAGCATATATTTTCTAACCCTACCTACTTTTCCAAGTATTATTTAGTACTTAAGTTCGACAGTTTTGATATTTATAAGGTAAAATGAAGTTGCTGACCCTGGAACCAAGAAAATCGTAATCAAAATCCAAAGCCATTCGTGACATAAACAAGGGACGTTATGAAGCTCCACTCATACATCAGATAGGCAGTAAGTCACAAACTGGTGAATAGATATGCTTGACATCTAAGCTTCAACCAATCCAATAATGGCCAGCAGGATATGGAAATGTCCCCGTGGTTGTAAGACTGCATTTATGCTATGGCTGGCCACTTTGTATACAAGTGAGAAGACCTATGGTAAGATTTACTAAAGCTTGAATAGATTAATTATTTCTATAATATATAGTGCTTACCATTTTCATTTCCTACTAGGCTTGATCGCAGATACTGAAATATGCTTTGTTATACAATAATTATTGATAGTGTTACTATAAAGAAGGTATGAAGTGGATAACACCATCCGTGGGTGGGGTCATGAGGTTGTTTGTTTCTCCCTCCGCTGATTCACACGGTCTAACCTGCAGGCCAGGTTGCAGGTAGCCATGCTTTCTGTCTCCCTAGAAGTCCGGGTAGGAACTATTAGACAATCCTGTCATTTTGAGGAGAAGGAATATTGGATGTCGGACAATATCCATGAGAACGGGGAAGGAACCAGTCATTGACATCGCTAGCAACAATGAGGACGGGGATAATGAACTCTCCCCCCATTGTGAAGATGAAGATATTTTGTAAATAAATTATGTATAGTGTTAGACGTTTTTTTTGTAAATCTAAAAACAAAATTATTATAACAATATGTTCCTCATTCAAACTGATTTTAATTCAGTTTCCATCTTATCAATGTAAATCGTGTTACATTTAATTGATAATAAGTAGGTAAATAATAGCTTCCCCACAAAATCTTGACTTTTATTTGCAGCTAGGATACAAACGCTGTTTAGGGTGCTTGTGATATAAATAAAAAAGCAAAGAAAAATAGCAATTGGTTACATTAACTGAAATAAAACAATAACATTTGTCTTTACACCTCTAACAATCGAGAGAAACGAGGTATTACTTTTCATTTCAATTTTACTTATAGTGACCGCTCCTGACTTGCTGCAAATATAAGGCTATAGTGTAGAGACCTGAGGTTAACAAAGCAGATTGTCTTTTTGTATTCCCACCCTGAATAGGTGTAGATCTAACAAATGAGCAATAGACTGGTTCATTATGTGGATGAATTACATACACTTAATTATTCATAAAGTAGAAACTATATGAATATTAAGAAAATAGAAGAATTCCAAGCAAACAACTTAGCCCCAAGAATTGCTGTGGAAGTTGCGATGAAGCAACTCGACTGGAAGAGAATACAGAAGGAGACTGGTCAACATCTGTCATGAGAAAATTAACACCTCGGACAGAACAGAGCCTAGCAGACCAAGTATGGAATATAAAGAAAGAGAACTGGCTGTCCACAACAGAGAGAGAGGGGACTGGAAAGATAAATAGCACCCAGCAACGAAGGATAAGAAGACGAACTAAGAGAGAATACCACAGAAAACAACACGATTTATGAGCTACCAACCAACGTCAAACGAAGAAACACCGAAGAAGAACAGAGAGGACGGGAGGAGTGAAAAAGATCAGACAATGGATGAAGACAGATACAGAAAGAACAAAGATCCTTTCCATGAAAGCCTACAACACAAAGAAACTAAGGGAGAAAAAAAGTGAGGTTAATGAAATAATGGGACTAATACACACCAAAGTATAACAGAAACAAATAACCTGTCATATGCAGGAACGAGACTAGAAGCAGAACTCATGGGGGTGATACAAGCATTAACACTACCATCACAACCAACCAACCTTGGAAAAGGCCCCTAGAAAAACAAATCATATTGATGAGATCTGACTTAAGTAAACTGAAAGAGATGGTAAAAAAGGGGCTAAGAAGCAAGAAAAGAAGGGAGGAACTGAATGAGAAATAAAAAGTACAGGAGAAGGGACTAAACAATACAATAGAAAGTATAAAACAGAGGCTTAAAGCTAACATAACATGAATAGGATTAAAGGACACCGGCAGAACAAACTATTTGGAACCAACCAGAAAAGAATATGCAGCCGACTAAGAGGGGAAGACATCCATCAGGAAATTCCTGAAGCTGTACCAAGTAAGAGACTCTAGGAGCAATCAGGTATCACGTAACAAATATGCAACATGGCTCCAGGAAGGTAAGGCAGAAGAAAGGGGGAGAATAAAACAAAGATTCACTGAGATCACGACAGACAATCAGACACTATCTAAAGAAAATTCCCAGCTGGAAAGCCCCAGGTCCCGATGAAGTCAATGGATACTGGGTCAAAAACCTCAATTTCCTACACCCACGAATAGCAGAACAACTCCAGCATTGTATCACAAACCACCATGCACCCAAATGGATGATAATAGGGAGATCATCATTACTACAGAAAGACAAGAGCAAGGGAAACATAGCTAATAAATACAGGCCTATCACCTGCCTACCAATAATATGGAAATTACTAACAGGTATCATCAATGAAAGGCTAGACAACTACCTACAGGACACAAAAACCATCCCCCACTAACAGAAAGGCTGCAGAAGGAAGTGTAGGGGCACAAAACACCAGCTCCTAAAAGTTAAAATGGTTATGAAGAACAGTAAGAGAAGGAAAAGCAACCTATGCATGGCATGGATTGACTACAAGATACCACACACGTGGCTAATAAAATGCCTGAAAATATATGGGACAGGAAAACACCACAATATTTACAAGCTCTGGAATAAGACTAGCAGAGGTTAACATTAGGAGAGGAATCTTTCAGGGTGTCTCACTATCCCCACTACTCTACATAGTAGCCATGATTTCCATGGCAAAAGTCCAGCAGAAGATGGATGCTGAGTACCAGCTTAAGAAAGGAGGCAACAGAAATAACCATCTGATGTTCATGGACGACATCAAGCTGATGGTAAGAGCATCAAGGAAATGGATACCCTAATCCAGACTGCAAGGATTGTATGTAGGGACATCAGGATGGAGTTTGGAATAGAAAATGCGCCTTGGTCAACAAACAAAAAGGCAAAGTGACAAGGACTGAAGGGATAAAGCTACCAGATTGTAATAGCATCATACTCAGAGATGAAACGGGATACAGATACCAAGGAATAATAGAAGGTGTGGATATAAAACATGAAGTACATAATCAGGCAAGAATATTTGCAAAGACTTAAGGCGATACTCAAGTGAAAGTCAATGCTGGAAGTATGATGAAAGCCTTAAACATATGTGGAGTACATACAATGCATGAGTAGTGGAGTGGACGAAAGCTGAACTCCGCAGTATAGACCAAAAAACTAGGAAACACAGGACAATACACAAAGACCTACACCCAAGAGCAAATACAAAAGAAAGGAGGGAGAGGACTACGAAGCATAAAGGAATGCATCAACATCGAGAGTAGAGCACTGGGCCAATATCTGAAAACCAGCGAAAACGAGTGGTTTAGAAGTGCATGGGAAGAAGGACTGATAAAAGTAGATGAAGACTCAGAAATATACAGAGACAGGAGAATGACAAACAGAACGGAAAAATGGCACAACAAACCAATGATCGGACAAGTACATGAGACAGACTAAAGAACTGGCCAGTGATGAAACATGGCAATGGCTACAGGGAGGAAAACTCAAGAAAGGAACAGAAGGAATGCTAATAGGGGCACAAGATCGGAACCTATGTACCATATATATTCAAAGAACAGTAGATGGAAATAACACTTCTCCCCTATGCACGAAGTGCAATATGAAAAACGAGACCATAAACCACATAGCAAGCGAACCAGTGCAAAAAGAGGCATGATTCAGTAGCAAAAGCCCTCCACTGGAACCTGTGCAAGAAATGCAAAGAAGATATATTACAATCCAACCAGAGTTAACACAATTTAAAAATATTTTCTGCCTGTCTTTTCACCCCAATTTCATATCTGGAATACCAATTCTAAAAACTAATAATATTAATTTAGTATTTAAATATAACAATACTTTAAGAAATATGTTAATTAAGAATAGTCCGTCCATTTCCAACAATACTGTATACAGTAACCCTTGTAACGATTGTTATAAGATTTTATTGACCAAACATCAAAAGGACTAAAAAAGTGATGTTCCCAACACAAATATGCCCTTCAAGAGGCCTAACAAACAATGACATTTCAGATCATTGGCTTAAGCAGGCCATGCCATTAACTGGGATAATTCGTCTATAATCTGCAAGGGCAACGGTTATCTGAAAAGAAATCTTCTGGAAATGGTATTTATTGAAATCACAGCCACCAGGAATATTAACCCTCACCTTGGTGTATCCCTTGAACCTCTTTTCCTGTCCTTTCTGTTTGGAGAACATCCCGTCTGAATCAAGAAACGGTAACTCAGCCCACCACTATTCAATTTTGTATAAAACTGTAAACTATGTTTGTACTAAATGTGAACTTGAAAATGTAGAATAAACTACGAAAGTACTTGTTTCAATTCCTGGTTTTCACTTACCTTCTTATGCGGAATTTATGTATATATATATATATATATATATATATATATATATATGTATGTGTGTGTGTGTGTGTGTGTGTGTGTGTGTGTATATATACTGTATGAATATATGTATGTATCACATATATACGTTTTACCTGGGAAAATGCTAATTTCTGGGAATGTTTGGACCCAGAAGGATAACTAAGTACTTACCAGTTGAAATCCTGGGTTCTGACTGCTATTTGAACAGGAAAAATGCAAAATAAAGGGGGGATTTTAATGAACTTAGGGCTCTACTCATCAAGGATAACTTTAAATTATATATATTTACATTAAAACAATCAGAATTTTAGAACGGCAATCTAACAGGTAATAATCAAAGTCCAGGGACCAGGCGAAGAATGACTTATCCTTGTGAATGCAGGCACAATCAAGGGCGAAATCCACAGCTAATGTTCTCTCTGTAACGGAGAGGTTTACGAATTAAGGCAGAACTTCAAATGCTTCTCGGGGCCGGTAGGATTATGAATCCTGATTTATTTTGGCTGTAGGTTCATCACTTCGTAAAGTAACTTCGATTTTAAATGATATTTGGGGCTTAACGTTTATGACTTATGTATGAGTAACAGGAAAATGTGGACATAGGCTTCCTCAATACCTGTGTCGGTAGGTTGCCAGAAAGGTGATGGACTCTTGCTACAACAGCCACATAAGCAGGCAATAAAATAATTACGGTGGTGAAGAGATTTGATTTTATTTCTAACATCTTTTCTATACGAGCTAGTATCCATCCGTCAATATCAAGATATGCTAATTTGTTAGGGGGAAAATTAAAGAAATATAAAAACACAATTGAAAATAGCCTTTTACACAATTGAAAGTAGCCTTTTACAACTGATCGGCTTGTGCGGTTTAGGAAAGCAATTTCAAAGGGCTTCCCATAGCCATGCCATCTAGAATTTTCCAAAACCGTACCAAAGATCATACCGCCTTTTCTGTAACTTATTACTGCAAGAAAACTGGTATTTCTTTCTCAGGTTCGAGTGGAGGACTTTTCCATAGGGGTGAGGTGTTACTTCCATCTATCGTTCTTTGAATATATCTGGATCTTAGGGCCTGATCCTGTGCCCCTGTTAGCATTCCTTCTGTTTCCTTCTTGAGTTCTTCCCTCTGTAGCCCTGGCCAGTTCTTTAGTCTGTCTCATATACTGACCGATCATTGGTTTGTTGTGCCATTCTTCCGTTCTGTTTATCATTCTCCTGTCTCTGTATATTTCTGAGTCTTCGTTTACTTTTATCAGTCCTTCTTCCCATACACTTCTGAACCACTTGTTTTCACTGGTTTTCAGATATTTATTCCAGTCGTTTTCAGTAAAAATCGTTCAAATTTGGTTAAAAGCACCAAATTTTGCACAAAATTAGCTTGAGATGTACCTTTTGATATGTGATAGAGACCCATTTGATATCTTTCCAATAGGGCCGCTTTTTTCAAGATGGCCGCCAAAATTCAGGAAAATGCTGCTATTCGAAGGATTTTCATTGTAAAGTCACAAAGTAAAGTATGTATTTGAATGTCAAACAAAGTACAGTGTTTCATTAACTCAATATGAAGAGTGTTTTATTAACTTAATACAAAAATAGATCTCATCCTTATAATCATCAATTGCTAGTACAGTACTGTAATGACTAATTTATGTACACAGTCTAATCACACACGGTCACAATCCCACCCCGCATTTGCACAGAGCCGTACATGCTAGTTGTGCTTTCACACACTTGCATCTTCCTCTGTAGCCTTTGACACATCCACATTTCAGGAATTCCATGCAGGAAACTGATGCAAGGCAGATCTGACCAATAAGGTTCCCATGCATTACCAGGCCCTTTCATCCAACCCCGTTCCACAGGTGAAGGTAACACAGGATTGGAAGAAGTGACTGGCCCCAAACATGACCCGCTTGATAAGATGCTCTTCTGACATGCTGGTAGAGAGCAGCAGAAGTTGGTGGTATGAGATCAATGGACCTGCCATTCCTGGTGAAGAGATCTTTTCTCGCTTCATCAGCTGATGTGACAGTGCCTGTTTTGTCATAAAGCAGAACAACAAATCGCTCAAGGTTTGCCATGTGCTGCTCAATTCTCTCCAGTGTTGGTACATTCCCAAGGTCTGCAAACACCTCAGTTACACTTGCACATATTTGCCAAGTCTCCCAAGATGATTTCTTCCCTTTACCAGCAATGGTGGATGTGCTGTCACATCCGCTGAAGGCATGAAACATAGGCAGAGCCTGACACTTTGGACCTAGAGAACCAGCTATGGTGTGTACAGGGATATATCTGAAGTTGTCCCCAACCCCAAAGCTGATCCACAGTTCACTTGCATGAATTGGAAGATACAATGCTATAGCTAACACTACTACATCAGTGTCCACAGTTCTGATCATGATCCTCTCACAACCGTGTTGAACAGCATCTTTTGCATGCAGAAGCAGCCCGATATAGATAGGAAGTGGCGGCTCTTGTTCTGTTGAGAGGCTTCCCTTTTTGGCTCTATCAGAAATACAGTTGAACAGAAGCAACTGGGCGATGCTTGCAGACCACTGACTCTCTTCAAGCAGTAGAACAGCAACCTGTAGGAAAGAAAAAAAAACAATCATTCTAAATCTATGCATGAATGAACAACAGTTAGTAAGAACACATTTTAAGAAGTATTCATATGGTACCTGTTCCCAAAAGCAAAATTGAATTTTAATTTATCAAAATATCAGCCATGTGCTCAGTAACATATAGCTCCCCTGGTGAATGACAACAAATATAAACAAATGACCTGGTGAGTAAAGAGTGAACTAAAACAGTAGGGCAGTTAATGAAACACTGCATACATTATGACAACATAATTATAGATGTTATTGTGGTTGATGATTTCATTTATAAAAGACTAATGTAGTATCAGTTTACACTGACAGCAGATTATATATGGAGCTTTAAAACCATTAGAGACACCAAGATAACAACAACATTTTAAGCAATTTTTCAATATGTTTACCTTATTTCAGGATTTAAATGAGCATTTGCTGGTTAAATCTTGTTCTGCTGTGCTTATTTTTATTGTCATTGTTAAGAACATCCTTGAAAATATAGGTTTAAACTCCAAAATTGTGAATATATAATGAAAAACCTTCAAATACCAGCATTTTCCTGAATTTTCGTGGCCATCTTGAAGAAAGTGGCCATATTGGAAAGATATCAAATGGGTCTCTATCACATTTGAAAAAATACACCTCAAGCTAACTATGTGCAAAATTTGGTGCTTTTAACCAAATTTGAACGATTCCTCCATATTTTTACCGAAAACGGCTGGACTAATTGTCCAAGTGCTCTATTCTCGATGTTGATGCATTCCTTTATGCTTCGTAGTTCCCTCCCTCCTTCCTTTTGCCTTTGCTCTTGGGTGTAGTGTTCTGATTATTGCCATGTGTTCCCTAGTTTTTTGGTCTATGCTGCAAAGTTCAGCCTTAGTTCACTCCACTGCTCCTGCACTATATCTGATTAATGGTACTCCGCATGTGTTTATGGCTTTCATAATATCTCCAATGTTGACTTTTCCCTTGAGTATCGCCTGAAGGCTGTATATATTCTTTCCTGATCATGTCCTTCATCTCTTGGTGTTTTATATCCACTCTATCTATTATTCCTTGGTATTTGTATCCTGATTCATCTATGTGTTTGATGCTGTTCCCATCTAATAGCTTTATCCCTTCAGTCCTTGTCACTTTGCCTATTTGTTTGTTGACCAGGGCACATTTTTCTATTCCAAACTCCATCCTGATGTTCAGAGATACAATCCTTACAGTCTGGATTAGGGTATCTATTTCCTTGATTCTCTTACCGACAGCTTGATGTCGTCCATGAACATCAGATGGTTATTTCTGTTGCTTCCTTTATTAATTAGGCTCAATAGCATACCTTGATCCAAAAGGGATCCACTGAGACAATTTGATATGTTCAAAGAGAATGGTGATCTCAATAACGGAAGTTTTTGAGTTCAACATAATTACACTTAGGTACGAGGATGTCGGCCAGTCGCCGATGCAAAATAACTAAAGTATTTGCAGCAGTTACACTCAAAGACTGAATTATTTTGAGCGGCTCTCCTTCTAGTGATCCCAACAGATATGTATATTTACCCACATCATCCAAATCACTACCTTAATGATCGTGGGAATTGAACATTTCTCTAAAGGTGGCGAATTCGCTCTTTTCGCTTTTGAACGTGGGCAGTGGCAATTCTCTTAATAGCAGCAGGCGGGTTTTTGGCTGCGATACACTAGGCAAGGTGCCGATACAGGTTAACACCAAGGTATTAGTCTGACCTGCTTCTTCTAAAACTGTAGTTACTTTACTCTCAATGGAGGGCTCCAGTTTAACGGTGTGCATTACATACTATGATCGTAATTGCTGCTCGTCGGCTTGAATTCTTTCTAGCAAATTTATATATAATTTTTCACATAATGAACCCATTGGATTAGTTCGGGCTCGACTGATCGTGGCAGTCAGGAGGACTACGATGGACTCAAATTTGAGTTACTGTGGCGGCCTCGATTTTGAGGTTATTATTCAAATGCTGCAATGGAAATGACGCCAACGTTAATTAACGTTACGTTAACGATTTCCTCCTGATCGCTTTTTCCCACCAACTTCCGGCGGATTAATTTCACAATTCGATGAAATACGCCTCACACATGAGGGTGATAACAACGGTTACCCTAGCCTTGCCCTGGCACAGGCTCTTGCCTCTAAATAACCCCTAAAGTGGACGACAAACGAACTAGGCCCTATTGCAAAGCACCTAGCTTATGGTAACTTTCGTTATGACTTCCCCTCTCCTCGTTTTACGGGAGGTTGGAGGGCAGTGGCGAGTAACCTAGCATCAACACGTTAAACACCATAGTCGAGCTGCCGTTACTTGGGGACTGGTACTTTAGCACTATCTAGGTTCGAAGGACCAAAAATATCGCGAAATATTCGACGACAGAGCACTACTATGAGATTCATGGCCTCTGTAACACGGTTTTTTCGCAATAACTTTTTATCTATGCATTTCATAAATATAACGCTTATTCAGAATACATATTATATCTACACATAAATTTTGACTGTATTCTGCATTACGTGGTTGAATAAATTTGGTACTTATAGTGTAAAAGTGACCTTTTTGAAGACGGGCCAACTTACTCAGAGAAAAGGTTTCGAACGCACTCGTTACGTAACTTATGACAGCATTTCTTCCCTCTTTCTCGATGGATGATTGGCTATACGTAACGAAAGCTAAACCTCTGGCAACAATGACATACAAATTTAAATACAAGCAAAGCAGTACACCTTTATGAACTCTGAAACCTCTCCACTGATAATTGTCATAATGAACAATCCAAGAAAATATGTTAATAAATACAAAAACACTTCGATTATTAGTCTAACTCCCAAAATAGGTTTCCTAAGAAATTACAGTCTACTTTATAGGTCACAATCAGATTGACAAGATGTAGGGAATAGTTGGTAATTTTCAAAAACATAGTAGACAAACTTGATTTCATAACTGCTATATCCAATGTCAAGCAATTTTTATTTATTGGCTATCTACCTATTTACTGAAAAAAAATAGCCGGTACCGTATATTGGCTTTAAACCTTCACCAATAATTATCGTCAGAATGATGACTTCATGAGGCTCCACCCACTTTTGCCTCGTTATAATTCAGGATAACACTGAAGGCTACCATGGGCACTGTTGGATTAGAAAATTTAACATTTGTCTATAAAAACTAATTTCTCGAGCAGTTGTAAGAGGTGCTAAATGATCCTCAAGGATCCCAGCAGTTGGCCTAAACGTTTAATTCATGTATATTACTGATATACTGTTGCGGCACTACTGCTACAGTAGTATTACTACGCTAGCACTGATACCCCACCCACATCTATGTATCGTTCCGCCATTCATAAAGTCTTTGGGTTTCAGAGCCGATGGAGTTTCTGACTGGTGGATGGGCGGGGCAACATTTCGTCAAAAGGTGTGTTTACCTTGCTTACGTAATGAATGTTTTTCGACTCTTGGCTCGTAATCATTGGCCATGGCGTCGGCTAGATCATTTTTACTCTATAAAAATTAAAACTATCGGGTTTAGGTTATTGATAATGCTGACAAAATTTGTGTGTGGTTGTAAAATATACATATGTCAACTTTCAGCTACATCCGATGCTTTGACAAGGAGCAAAATCCAAAAAACCGTGTTACAGAGACCCTGAATCTCATAGTAGTTCAACCTCGATGTTATGAAGATAGTCCACCTGAAGGGAAAAGTCCCAGGCAGTATACAAGGACAGATCAATGGAAACACGCTGTATTTTGATTATTTTATTACAAAAATAGAATTCATATGATTATTAACATATCTACAGCGTGACTTACAAACAATAGGGACGAATTACCCCTTACTTTACAAAGAAATTTTAGAGGCCAAGCGACCACAGGAATCTTCAAAATTCTCACTAAATTACACAAAAATGCTTTATCACTGATACACGAACATAATGGCAATGCACTATTACTGCAGACATCAAAAGACCCACTAGAGCCAATGATGGCAAAGACTTGGAACGACCACTCACTGGATTTAGTCAGGGTCACCCAAGTCATTCGCAACTCCCTTCCTTGTGGAACTGAACAAGCTAAGATTGGAGCCCCCTCTGCCAGATGAGATTTAATGGGATAACCAGGAGCTAAAGATGACGATTGCGCCGTGCGGGGCCTTTTTATACTCATACAGACTAGTCAATTACGTTAGGATTTTTATTTATAAAAAGGACATATTATCTTCTTGTATATAGAAATTAATATATCATAATGCACAGAGGTGTTCCACGGGGAGCCAGAGTGACTAAGGAATAAAATACAAGAATGAGACGAGAACCATCTCGTTCTTGCTGCCAGATATCGAATACGTGGCACTTTGCGCACCAGCAAAGGCTTTGCCTACCAACAAAGGCGGGAAAAGGTGTGTGGAGAAGCGGGATTACGTCATGAAAAAACAGTGCACATATTTTTCCACGACAAAGCTCTTGGCAACGCCAAAGCGACTTCCTTTTTCTCTTCTTCTAGCAGCACTGTGAACTAAGCGTGTTTTCCTTTGTGTCTTAGCTGACCACCAGAGAGAACGACCACGAGGCTTTAGGTAATCCTAGTAATTAATAATTCTAATACAATTTAATCAAATTTAGGCCAAAGGTCGAACACTGGGACCTATGAGGTCATTCAGCGCTGAAATGGAAATTGACAGTAAAAGGTGTAAAAGTGTATCAAGAAAAAACCTTACAGTTGCACTATGAATCAATTGTTAGTAGAGGGAAGAAAGAGAATATGAAAGGCGGTACGCTAAAAGAAACGAAAGGGGTTGTAGCTAGAGGTCGAAGTCATTCTGCATAGAGCCTAAGTAATGACTATAGTGCACCACACGAGATGAACTGATGGCACAAACCCCCTACGAGGATTATTGATTTTGAGAGCTTGTTTCTAAATAAAAAAGTAAAAGAATGTGTTGTACATTAGACATCAAAGTATTTTTTACAAATTCTAATCTCTTATTCACTTTAATATTTTCTTAAAGGTTTTATGCTTTTGATTTTTTTTATAGAATCTATTTCACGAGTTATTTTCTCATATATAATTTTAGCCTTCAAAACTGATGAGTGGCGAAATTTTGGCCAATAAAAGAGTAAAATTGTAATAATTATAATGACCTCATGACTTCCTGGATTATTTCAATTCCACTATACGCTTTTTACTACAGAGCCTAGGAGTTAAATGAAGAAATAAACGAAAGATTCGAGCCCACCTACGATGGTCACAGTGAGGTTGGCCTCAACCAATCGACCTTCGAATCCTTATACGGTCGTCAGACTTTTCATTTTGTTACTTCTAAAGCTTTTTACTAACAAACGTGTCCAAAATATGTCAAGAAAATGAGTACATTCACTCATATATGTTAATAGGCATGGGAACACTGCAAATAAGAAGATATTCTAGGATCCATATTTCTTTCATTTCCGGTATGTTGGTATCGATACAATCCTTACATGGTTCGTTGAAGCTTTTTTTATCATTCTAATGATTTCGTTGCCTCTAGTTGCTTCTTACTATAATTTTTGGATATTGAGTTGTGTCATCTCCCCTGGGGGAAATTTGGTGAGAAGCAGAATCATTGTGGAACTTCAGCCTGCCCCGTTGAGCTCACAGGACAAACCACGCACGAAAGAAAGGACAATGTGAACAATGAGAGGCCATAAACAAAGCGACCAAATAGTGCGAAGAATGAATTTCAGTGCGTTTTCATATACGGAACACATTTTACCGGCCATTCCGCTACACTGGAGTGTCTCGAAATGGTCAGAGCATGAAAATATCAGTATGATATATAGCATTGTTTTGAAGGCGTGAAACTCGCTTATGTCACCTGCCACTGTAGTGCAAAAAAAGGTTGAACTTTTCGATGGCGTTTATTGCACCAAATGTGAACGAGCGAAGGCTTTTAGTGTTAACATTGCTTGAGTCATGGTGACAGCTGGCTAACATGCAACGAGGTCAAATACACCAGAGAAGGAGATGCAACTCTCATTTTGTTCTGTTGGATATTCAGTTACTCAAAAGGCTTATTCAAAATCAAGCTCACACTTTATTTTCTATAGTTAACCAAGAGCATTAATTGGTCATCCCATTCACATTTGTACATGTAAGACGAACTGGAGATTAACTGTACCTAGTTAGTCGTAAATTAAACGTGAGGGATATAGCCTTCATTCTCGAGTACTCTTAATTATTTCGTGGGTAAAAATAAAAAATGATTGCATGTTTGTGTACCATCTCTGTAATGTTATATTTTATCTAGGTGGTTGCTGTCACATATTTAAGACTTATAAAACAAAACAAAGAATAAACTTGAATAAAGGAAATCAGTAGAGAAAAGCATGAAGATTTGGAGCAGGGAGGTAAAATCTCGAACAGATCATTTAATGATCCTTAACCTAGTTAAGATGGCTCTTTTTATATGCCTTACCCAGCTGTGATGGAACAATTTAGAAGGTTTTTAGGGTCTTTTCACCATTACTTTATGACGTCTTATGGACTTTCAGAAGAAAGATTTTATTATTCATTCTTTATTTTATTTCTTTTATGGATTTTCTCATGACCAAGACTTGGTTTCATCCATTATGTCAAAAGTAATACTGTAAAATAAAGTTACTCAATTTGTTATAGTATCTCTCTCTCTCTCTCTCTCTCTCTCTCCATTAAACGAAAGAAGAGATTTTGCACAATGGATTGGAATATCAAAACAAGATTATTGTTATTCAAATACTATATTTGAATACCTTACCCGAAACCGAATCACTTTCTGTGTATGTAGTATGTATGCAATATTAAGAAGACATACTCCTCTGACTAATATTATTCAGACGTACCTTTGACAAATCCCTATTTAATTGCATTTCTTGAGGAGTTTCATTTTATTCTATTTGAGGGGGTGATCTCATGCACAGAATACTTTTAAAGCCAGGGAATTATAAATTATAATCATGAAGTTCTGTCTCCTGTAATTCAGTCAACTGAATCTTTTGATAATAAATTACTTTACTACTTCTTTGTGGATTGCAGATTTCATCAAACTGTATTGCTTATCTAGAACTTCTTTTGATTACTGATTTTCATAATCGGAGGAAAGTCCAATGAAAGATTTACGGGGAACCTGAGAGGATTTCAAATGATGATCGACATCACGTCAGTTACTTTTACCACTCACAAAGGCGTGGGTCAGAAATTCTCGGGCATCTATCACATAAGTATAGGTTATATTATTATGATGGCATGAAGAAGACACCTCTGTATATATGAACTACAAGTATGCAATAAGCCTTTTACTACATTACAGTGATGTAATAAAAATTGTTAATATGGCTACGTGCGGCAAACGTACGACTTGATTAACATAGTAGAGGTGAGTGGATATCGATTCTAATTATAAATAACTGAGTTCAACAATTATTTCTAAGGTCGGAATCGGTATCAATTTATACCTTACTTGTTGGCTGGTCGGTTACTTCACTAAAGTGCTGATTTCTCCTCTGTGTGCTTGTTCGAATCCACGAGTGGACGAAACTATTATCAACAAGAAAATTCCCCTTTGGTTGACATATATAAACATATAATTATTCCGAGGTAGAGCAAATTGTATATTAATGGACATTTGTAGCTTAATGCATATATATATATATACAGTGGTACCTCGACATACGAAAAACTAGAGATACGAAAGCAAATACGAACAATTTTACAGCTCCACATACGAAAAGTTTTCAAGATACGAAAGGCTGTTGCTGTAAAGTCCTGAGATTTGCCCGGACCACCGAGAACAATTTTAAAACTCCCGCGCCGCCAACTGAGTAAACTCGCCACCATCCTCCCACTCTCCCATTGGTTCCTGATGCTAGTCACCCCATAAGATCCTGCTTTCCTATTGGTCAGCATCTACCCCTTGTGCTTTAAGTATTCTATTGGTAAAAGGATGCTGTAAATTGAAAAATTTATTCATGCAATACATTTAATGAAAAAAAAAAAATTAGGTAAAGATAGAATAAAGAATAGAAATGAATGGTTATTATACTGTTTGGTAGTTTCAGTAGTTGAAGAGAGATAATGAAAATATATGGCTTACTGTGTACTAGGAAAAGTGATTGCTTGGCGATCGTTCGATTCTCGTAAGTGCTGGATGTAAACAAAAGTTTGGAAACTTTTTTTTTTATTATTATTATAGTTAATGGTTTCTTAATAATTTATTTGAAATGAGTACATGCAATACATTTAGTAAAAAAAATTGTGAATTAGATATCATAAAATATAAAATAAATCAGACTGCTATCATGGAAGCCAACAAATACGTAATTTTTAAAATTCTTTTTCGGTTTTAATATTACATTACGTATATGTTTCATTATAGCTGTCAGTAACTCTGTATCTCCATTAGGTAAAGATAGAATAAAGAATAGAAATTAATGGTTATTATACTGTCTGGTAGTTTCATTAGTTGAAGAGAGATACTAATGAAGTACTGGAGTAGGGCTCCAGTAGGGCGGCAGCAGCTTGCAAGGGCGTGGATCTGGCTGCAGCTCGGGGGGTCGAGGAACCACATGGGAGGGCGGTAGTTAGCTCCCATTCTTGATTGGAGTTCTCCAGGTCTGCCATCTCACTTCTGCTTATGGTCGACAGATATTGTTAATGGCGAGCCAAACCACTAGGAGAAAAGCCAAAACATTCCTGTAAGGGATGTGCCATATTAAGTCCGTTAGCGGCATTTAGTCGACTGTAGATAGGAGCTCCAGAAAACCAAGACTGAAAGCCATATTTAGTCCACTAATAGATATTCTGGGGTGAGTGGCTGAAACCGCTAGCGTCCTAATCCGGATGGTCACCAGTTGTGAGGACTGGACTGAGACAAGGAGAAACTCATACTAACTTTGTTGATCAGAAACAGATATATATAAGGAGGCTGTGCGGACAGGAATGTAGTGTCCGTCACGTGCATGATTCATATATATGTAATTTTCGGTATACTTATTACTACAAAACCTTGAATCTAAAATGAAGAGCAAATGAAGATGCCTCAATATATATATATATATATATATATATATATATATATATATATATATAGATATATATATATATATATATATATATCTATAGTATATATATATATATATATATATATATATAATATATATATAGATATATATATATATATATATATATATATATATATATATATCTATATATATATATATATCTATATATAAATCTATATATATATAGTATATATCTATATATAGATATTTAGATATATATATATATCTATATTCTATATATATAAGATCTATATATAGATTATAGATTATATATATCTATATCTACATAGATCTATTATATATAGATATAGATATATATATCTATATCTATATATATGATATAGATATAGATATATATATATATATATAGATATAGATATAGATTATATATAATATATATATATATATATATATATATATATATATATATATATATACATATACATATATATATATATATATATATATATGTATATACTTTTACGTATATAGGGCCTTGAGAGAAGCTAGATACGTAAACGGAAATAATTGAGGGATTTCAAGAGGGAATTGCTTGAACTTACCGTAAACTGATAGTTATTAATTTCTTTCTTTAGAGGGAAGGTCGCCAGAAAACTCAGCTCGTTACTTTAAAACTATTTATTTACAAAAAGGCCCGTGCTGGCCTGGGGAAAAGTTAAATTGATATTGGCCCCCACGTTGGTGCTTATAGTCTCATCCAATTCAAGCTGATTTTCATTCACTTGGGTTAATGCACACTTGCGGGCAGAGACGGCACGTGACTCATGGAATCTGGAAAAGAATCCCAGATTAAATGCGATAAAAGAAAAAAATTACTTCTTGCTTTGATTAATTAATTCTCTAATACTGGGGAGAATGAACTTTTAAGGTTTCACTGAAGTATGCAATGACTCCATTGGTCTGGGACGATCACACAAGGGGAAGCATGCGGCCATGAGGCAGTGAGAGGGAACAAAGGGATGAATTCCTTTTGTTGCTGAAAGGAAATTGAATTGGGATGATGGATCAAAATGATAATTTGTTGGGAGAGACTGGCAATATGCTGTTCCACAAGACGTACCTGGATGTCGTGTTCAGTGTGGACCTTTGCAGAAAATGTGGCTCTTCGTAGAAAAGCATGGCGGCCCCTTTGTCTGAGGCCTGGGTCATCGGCGCGCCACTCACACCCTGGGTAGGCCCTCCTAACAGGAAGGCAGGTAATTTGACCTCTGTCCGAGATCACGTCTCGCAGCCGACTGAGACAGAATTCAGTTGGGTTGCTTGGGGGTTGGAGGTCAGCTTAACACCCCACGATCAGGCAAATCCTGGAAAACAAGCATACAGCCAGCAGAGGGGTCACAGGAAAGAGAGCTTAAGGTATAGGTCTAAGAAGTACCAATCTGCCTACACCCTTCCCTTTTGAGATACGTCCCTACAGCTGATAAAAGAATCTTTTCCCCCAACTGGGGAACTTCCTATCTCTAGCTGGCGGGTTTTGGGTTTCCCGCGGTTACTAAAAATCAGCTGATATCTAAAGAATGGCTGCCGTTTTCCAAATCAAATTATTTAGTTAATTGCGGGGTAGACGAACGATCTATAAACGTCACAGCTCCCCCTGTTAAGAAGGCATTCACTCCCTTTCGGGTGTGAAGGTCTTGGCTTAAATAAATTGATCGTCTCGACTACCCCGTTCTCCTATTCCAATTTGAAGTTTTTTTTTTGAGCAGGGATACAGCTAACTACAGTGGCCTACCTAACTTATAGGCAAAGATGCTAAGTGTACTAACTTAATATAGTGATGTAGTCTAGCCTAATAAATAAACTACAGTTGTCTTGTGACACAGTCTACTCTACCCTAGATAAGGTTACTTGAAATTCTACTTGCTACTAACCTAATGCCCTGGTACTAAAATCATTAGCCTAACCTACTCAATACAGTTAAATGAAGACGCAATCATTCCAGAGTGTGGTACGCACAGCAGTAGTTCAGCGACGGAACTGTTAAAATACATAATGAGAGGTAATGATGCGTGGGGATGATGAGTGGTTAATTGACCAGGAGGGAAATGCAATGAGGTAATTATATTTAAATGAGGGCTAGTATTACAATGGCTAGGGGTTAGAGGGTTAGTGCTACTGGCAGGGATCGGGCTGGCTACCTTCTCTGGGTAGGAGCCAGGATCACTCTGCAAATGAATGCGACACTGTACCTCGGGCACAGGTGTCAAGGAGAGCATGTGGCTCTTTGTGTTAGTTTGTTAATGATTGGTTACGTCCCTTCTTCTTCTTCTTCTTCTTATTCCTCCAGGACCTGGCTATACTAGTCCTAGGAGTAGACGGAGGCACAGACTCTGGGGAAAGGCCAGAAACGCGGCAGGAGCAGAGGCAGTGGTAGCCTGAGGATTTCAGGAGAACACCCTACTATTCGGTATCTGCAGCAACCGTCGTAGAGGTGGAACCTACTGCAGGGGAGGCCCTCACTTCGGCTGCTGCGACAACCGTCGTGAGGGGAAAACTCCAGGCTGACTCCTGGTCGGGCAGTTTCCTGGTTTTCCAGAGGAGGTACAAAGGTAGGTCTGCCGGAGGTTCATCCTCGGGCGACAGAGGTAAGGATGAAGAAGAAGGAACTAGTGATTGGCCATGGGCTGTGACAAAGCTCCATGGCCTGTTGGAGGATCTCCTGTAGGAGGATCCTTGATAAGGTTAGGCGCCGGCGCTAGCTCGGGGCCAGGCGCAGAGGTCAAGTTCGGTGGTGGCTCTACGTCCAGGCTGGACGGAGCTTGGCACTGCTCAGTGCTGCCAAGTGGTACTGGCAGAGAGTTGAGGTCGACTGGACCTGTGGCGGGTACTGGAGGTGCAATACCTCTCAGCGTGCCCTTGGTTATGGGAGACAGAGGGTCCTGTCTCTTTTGGAAGGCTAAGCCTTGTGGGACTTGGACAGTGTCCGCTGCACATAACTTGCTAGGCACCTAGGCCAATTTGTGGAGTGCCCTATTACGTTACAGGTCTTGCAACGGAACTGTGAATGGTCAATCTCCCTCTTGGTAACGGGGCGGGGAGACTGTTGGTGGATGTACTTCCTAGAGGAAGTAGAATTTCGGTGACTCCTTGCTTTGGAGTGAATTGACATGGGGTTAGGACCCCTAGGCTTTTTGAATTGTGAGGGAGACTTCATGTCTTGCCCTAGGAGGAGGTCATAACCTCCTGGGATGTAGCTTGCAACTGCAAGGGTACAAACTTTGGAGAAATGAGGTCGGGTGACTCTCAATTGCACGGTTGGAAGGATCAGCTTGATATGGTTGATACCTTCGATGGTGATTAGTTGTCGTCTATCGACGGTAGCCCCTCGGGGAATTCTGTCTTCCCGTATCAGGGAGACTTGAGCGCCAGAGTCGTCGTAGGCTCTGACGTGGCTTGGCTGATAATGGCTTTGGAGGGGTGCGACGGTTATAGGGCCCTTAGCTGGGGGTCCTAGAGAAGAAGGATTGGTGACGGCCATTGCGATGGCAGGAATATTGTGGTTCGCGCACCCTCCGTAGTTGGCAGACATGTGACCCTTGCGGCCACAGTCTCGGCAGAACTTGTTCCAGAACCTCTTCCGCGGCACTGGATGATAAGACCGAGATGCCCCCACAGGTTGCGAATCTGTGGAGTCACCAAGGCTGGCAGTGTGCTCGGGCACAGGTGAAGAGTCCTCTCTGGCAGTGATTTGACGTGGGGAGGTTAAGGAAACCTCTGTTGAATCACCCTCGGAAGCAATTTCGGGGTTAACTGGTGGGCTTACCTCTTCCAAAAGGGAGGAGGTAGGCGGTAAAAAGGTAAAAGGCTGGCAGGATGCGGCAGGAATTTCTATCTCCGGCACTGGATCAGGACCAGGCTCACAAATAGAAAGGATGTCAGGCTGACCAGAGACGGCGGGACTAAGAGAGACAGGGGGTGCAGGGCTGGAAGCTGGCAGAGTGGCTTGAGCTAGGATACTCTCCTTACGGGCCTTCTCCCGCTTGATGTCGAGTTCCTCCTTGAGAGCGAGCTCAATGCTTTCGCCTCCTCTTTCTTGCCTTCCTTTCTCCTCTTCCCTGCCTTCCTTTCTGCTTCTCTGCTGTCTCTGGTTTTCTCTTACTTTCTTTTCTTGCAGGCGTGCGGCAGCCTGCTGCGTCTTATCCACTGGTCAAGTGCTGGTCCAGTGTAACCAGCCTCCTTGCCCAGAGTTATGAGGGCTCCGAGCTTCTCTAGCTCTCTGGCAAAGAAGTCGCGGGAAGCAGGGGAAGACATTTCCCTTAGGCTGCAGGAGAGGCTCGGATGAAAATGATAATAATGACCAGGAAGGGTAAATGGATGGAATGGGAGTGCCTACTGTGGAAAGTGGCATTCACTTGGAAATGGGTTCTGCGACGTGGTAAGGAAAAGTCTGAAAAGACTGGGTGCTCGGTGGCACTTTGTGAATGGCACCTTCTAATATGAAGGGGAAAAAATCGAATGCAGTGTGCGACGTACGTCCACTTACGGGCGTTCCAACTTGGGAGACGTTGGAATGGGCCTACCTGTAGGTTCCAAACAGTGCACGGCACTTATGAGGAGGCGTTCCTTGGGCAGCACTAGTAGTGCTGGTATTGCGGCACTTTGGGAGGCGTTCCCTTAGATGGTCCGAAAGATCACTGATCCTCGTACACGGACATTAATGAATGGGCGTTCCGTAAGGACGGACACGCAGGTTTGTCAGCACTTAGGGCTGGTATTGCGGCACTTCTGGGAGGCGTTCCCTTGTTGAGTGTTCCGAAGGATCACTGACCCTTGTACACGGACACACTAATTACTTGGGCGTTCCGTAAGGACGGACACGCAGGTTTGTCAGCACTTAGGGCTGGTATTGCGGCACTTCTGGGAGGCGTTCCCTTGTTGAGTGTTCCGAAGGATCACTGACCCTTGTACATGGACACACTAGTTACTTGGGCGTTCCGTAAGGACGGACACGCAGGTTTAATGGCTACCTGTACGGCCTGTACAGGTGCAATGGCACTTATGGAGGCTGGAGCACTGGTGTGTCCCGGACACTACATGCAGTATACTTAAATATACTGAAGTGAAATGGCACTGCTCATGGCAGAGGGTAATAGTGGAGGAGAGAAAGTAAAAGGTGGGAGTACTTCAGCAGCCAGTCGATGGACAGTGTCAAGAATTAGTGGCACTGTAAAATGGTAAGACCTGACGTGCACTGGTGGTGGCCAGTCCTAAACTGGTAACGACTTCCCTGTCTGGAAGTAATGAATTTGCGTGGCACACTGTGCGAATTGTGCTTGCGGTATACGCAAGTCTTTTGTGATAAAAAATGAACAAGACCACTCGGGCAACGACAGGTAATGATAATTGAAAATGCTCAGTCCCTCGCTGAAGTACTCGATAAATGAAACAAATAAATGTTTGCAAACTGCCAAATGGAACACATGCGCGTCGTATCACGCTGTGTAAATGAAAGACACAAGAGACTAAAATAATGTTAATTCTGCATGCTATAATTAATGGTAAGATGTAGTACTCTTGGCTTCGTGAATAATGGGTTCTGGTTCTCTCTCTCTCTCTCTCTCTCTCTCTCTCTCTCTCTCTCTCTCTCTCTCTCGGAGAGGGTGAAAAATGATATATGAATGAACTCCCTTATATTGAATTGAACTACTAATGTTAGTTTAATATGACGCAACTTGCGTTAAATGATTTACTTACGTTAACGTTTACTGAAAGAATTGCTTTTGAAAACGTTTTATGAAAAATGATAACGCGCTCGCGTTGAACGATTTTTACGTTAATGTTAGCGGCTTGCGCTTATGAAATGATTTGCGTTTCAATATGAATTTCACAAAGACGCGTTTTACGTTAACAATTCTTGCAAGTGACTCTACTTTTAAGATTTACGTTAACTTTACGTAAGGACAAGTGAAAAATTACGGTAAGGATTTGAAAACGATGTTAGCAAACATTTGTAAATGAGGTTACGTTAGTGAAATGAAATTTTCGCTCAGCGCAGCGAGTGAGCGATGCGAGGTGAAACACGTGAGGCGAGAAGAGCGGGTTAGCACCACGGTGTGCTAGCATTGATGGCGAATCAGCTGATTCTCTGTAAATGCGAAGACAATTTACAACACAAGATTCTACTTTCTTATTCAAGGCGAATTACGTTAATTTCTCTGGCAGGACGATAGATACTAGTACCGAGATCGATATTATTTACGTTAAAACTTTGAGACTTACGTTACTTTGCTTAAATGGTTTAGATAATTCTGAAAGGGATAAAAACATGGCTGCCGCTGTGAGCGACAACGAAGGCTGGTTGAGACCGCGCAGGCGCGAAAGTGCGCTAAGCTGAATTAGCTGAGAGGTAAGCGGTTACCAACACTTGGAATGAAACTAAGTTAAAAATGGATTCCCTAACATATCACAGACAAAAGAATTGTACACTTCTTTTGCCGTAACTATTAGTAAAACACTCCTAACTAGCTAGGCTTTCTAATGCAGCAATAAACCCTGGCAAAGCACTTCCTAGTTTGATCTGGTCCTTTCTGGCATCTATCTGCACACGTGTTCGTGTGAGCTCCTACGAGGACAGCACAAAGTAACAGAGAATTCGCGGGGCAAATTGTTTGCTCGCCGCTAAAATAAAGCACTGGCGCGTTCGCCGTTACAGTAATAAGATTGCCTACCTTACGCTCTTTTGACCACTTCAACAATAAAAAATACTTAAACGTACCTTAAGCTAACATTGGTTATAGAATAATCATATTAATGAATGGAATACCTTACCGTGAGTCAGTGTGTCTTCTTTCCCTGCAAGTGTGCTTGATTTGCTTTTTGTAAAATAATTTACAGTTTACGTTTTACAACGGATAACGCGATTTACAAGCTTTTTTTAAGCAAGCTAGGTTCAATCCAGGCAAGATTCGCCAATTTTACGTATATAGGGCCTTGAGAGAAGCTAGATACGTAAACGGAAATAATTGAGGGATTTCAAGAGGGAATTGCTTGAACTTACCGTAAACTGATAGTTATTAATTTCTTCTTTAGAGGGAAGGTCGCCAGAAAACTCAGCTCGTTACTTTAAAAAACTATTTATTTACAAAAAGGCCCGTGCTGGCCTGGGGAAAAGTTAAATGATATTGGCCCCCACGTTGGGGCTTATAGTCTCATCCAATTCAAGCTGATTTTCATTCACTTGGGTTAATGCACACTTGCGGGCAGAGACGGCACGTGACTCATGGAATCTGGAAAAGAATCCCAGATTAAACGAGATAAAAGAAAAAATTACTTCTTGCTTTGATTAATTAATTCTCTAATACTGGGGAGAAGGAACTTTTAAGGTTTCACTGAAGTATGCAATGACTCCATTGGTCTGGGACGATCACACAAGGGGAAGCATGCGGCCATGAGGCAGTGAGAGGGAACAAACAAAGGGATGAATCCTTTTTGTTGCTGGAAATTGAATTGGGAGAATGAGGATCAAAATGATAATTTGTTGGGAGAGACTGGCAATATGCTGTTCCACAAGACGTACCTGGATGTCGTGTTCAGTGTGGACCTTTGCAGAAAATGTGGCTCTTCGTAGAAAAGCATGGCGGCCCCTTTGTCTGAGGCCTGGGTCATCGGCGCGCCACTCACACCCTGGGTAGGCCTAACAGGAAGGCAGGTAATTTGACCTCTGTCCGAGATCACGTCTCGCAGCCGACTGAGACAGAATTCAGTTGGGTTGCTTGGGGGTTGGAGGCAGGGTTGCCAGATTTTCAAGGCTAAAAGTTGCCAATGATTGCTAGAAAAGTTGCCAAAAGTTGCCAACCTCCCTTTTCCACTAATAACCCTTGATTAATTTAGCCAAAAACATCCTTCCTTAATGCATTTTCTCTAGTTACCTGTGCATTTGCCATAAAATGAGAGAAACTTGAATTTCACAAGGTATCATAAATCGTTGTGTTGAAATTTTGTACTGATACAAATAGTAGTTTTCGATTTGCATTTATTATCTCAGTAAGGGGTGTCATTTAGGGGGGGGGGCAACTGTCCCCCCCCCTTCACGCCCCAAGCCCCAATAAGTAACAACAGCTGATTTTCCATTATTCCTGCCAAAATTCAAATGTGTTATCACATTAAGTTTACCTATCTATCTATTAGCTACCAGTGAGGATGAGATAAATAAACAGTAGTGGGAGTCTATGGATTTTGTTGAAATACCTTTTGTGTCAATGACAGGGCTTAGGCCTACACGTCAAATTCTTATATTTGAGGCAATGACAGGGCATAGGCCTACACGTCAAATTCTTATATTTTGAGGCAATGACAGGGCTTTAGGCCTACACGTCAAATTCTTATATTTTGAGGCAATGACAGGGCATAAGCCTACTTTACACATTCAAATTATATTTTGAGAAAATGACAGGGCATAAGCCTACACGTGAAATTCACATATTTTGAGCCAATGAATAGGGCATAACCCTACACGCCAAATTCATATATTTTAGGCAATGACGGGATAGGACACATCAAATTCTTATATTTTGAGGCAATGTCAAGGCATAGACCTACACATAAAAAATTTCTTATATTTTGAGACAATGTCAAGGCATAGACCTATACATAAAATTCTTATATTTTGAGACAAATGACAGGGCATGGGCCTACACGTCAATTTTCTTATTGCAAATGGTTTTCTAACCGTATCTGATTTGGAAAATTAGGGTAGTATATCTTGTTATTAATTAAATAGTAGTTTCAAGTTGAAACTTTCAACTCCACGATATGTAATGTATAAGTATACAGTGGAATGTACACTTATAAAAGAAGATTACATACACACATATGCGTGGATGGCCAATCTTAGGACTGTCTCAGCTTACACCAACTATCAAACTGCTTTCAATGAATTATACTGAAAATATATTTACTAAAGGGATAAATTATATTGCTGTGACGAGTAAATATAAGGCTGCTGTAGTGTTTCTATGAAAATGAAGGCTATGGTAGGAAGGCATCATAAGATTAGAATTAGAAAAATGTATGACAGCTGAAAGTTATGTATGAGATGATCCAAACCAGTCTGCGACTGCGAGTAGCCCATGATTCATTTGGTTTTGGGGCATTCTTATTGAGTCAGTCTCTCTCTCTCTCTCTCTCTCTCTCTCTCTCTCTCTCTCTCTCTCTCTCTCTCTCTTTGTTGTTAGGAGAATATTCTAGCGCAGACAAAATATTCATAAAGATCTCGATTACTTTTGATTGAAGCATTACTAAATTTCAGTTAAGAGTAGGCGGATAATTCTTTGCGCCAATATTTATGAATAGGCCTATGTTTATTCTGCAATGTTAGGATACCATATGAAAAATTTTGGAAGACACTACAAGCACTATAACAGCAGCAACAAAAACAAGAATAAACACAAGAACCAAAATAAAACAGTTGAATATAAGATAGGCCTATAATTCAAACAAAAGCATAAGATGCGTAAACCGACAAAAAAGGCATACTCCCTTATCGGTCTACGTAAATTTTTATGATCGTGTTATCGAGAAAGGAGATACTATACACACAGACACAACAATAAATCGTACTAATATCACTTATAACTCTATGAAATCAAGCAAAATATCACAGCAACTCTCCAACACAACACAACAAACGTGGCTGTGGCGGCAAAAACGTCGTTCTTAATTCTTGATTACTCAGGTCAGAGTGGAGGTTTGACCTTTGTATTGGCAAAGAAATTAATTTCAAACTATTCTGGCTGTGATGGTAAGCGGCAAAGCATAATTGTGGACTTTGCAGTAGAAATTTTGCAACAATCGTTCAGAAAAGCAACAATATATTGTTGATAACCGAAAGTTGCCAACAAGTTGCCAATTTCAGTAGTAGTTGCCAACCACAAAATTCTGTTGCCAACCACCTCAGAAAGTTGCCAACTTTCATGATTTTGGCACCAAAGTTGCCAACTTGGCAACCCTGGTTGGAGGTCAGCTTAACCCCCCACGATCAAGGCAAATCCTGGAAAACAAGCATACAGCCAGCAGAGGGGTCACAGGAAAGAGAGCTTAAGGTATAGGTCTAAGAAGTACCAATCTTGCCTACACCCTTCCCTTTTGAGATACGTCCCTACAGCTGATAAAATAAAAGAATCTTTCCCCCAAGCACGGGGAACTTCCTATCTCTAGCTGGCGGGTTTTTGGGTTTTGTTTCCCGCGGTTACTAAAAATCAGCTGATATTCTAAAGAAATGGCTGCCGTTTTCCAAATCAAATTATTTAGTTAATTGCGGGGTAGACGAACGATCTATAAACATCACAATACATATACATATGTATATATATATATATATATATATTATATATATATATATATATATATATATATATATATATATATATATATATATATATATATATATATATATATATATATATATATATATATATTATTATTATATATTGCTACTTTCAAAATGCATATATCCCCTCTTTGACTGTATAAAATATTGTGTATGAGATTTTGGCAACATTTTTTCAGATTCCTAGATAGCTTAGAGATAGTATGTTTTAAATGTGTGTTCAGATTTCGCATAACATAATATTAAAAGAATAATATATATAACGTAGAATGTAGAAAGAGAGAGAATATCTTTGTCTGTTCAAAGCTAGAGTTGTTTTTCAAAATCTGTCAACACGTTTGATAAGTGAGCTCGAGTCTTCACGTTGTTATCAAAACATGTCAGTCTTAATTATCGCTCAACCTCCATTTCGATCGCGTACGTGTCTGTTGAACAGAATCGCCTTGTACGCATATGTCTTTGATCAAAGCCACGTGTAGATTACACATTTTGTATGTAAAGTTGCGTAAGATTTCGAAGCTTCTGGAAGCATTATTGCCCCAAACGTTTTGTCATCTCCCCTGTCCAGCTTCCGTAAGGGAGAAGTTTTTCATTTGGGCGTAGATTCTCAAACCCTTCACATCTCTCTCTCTCTCTCTCCCCCTCTCTCTCCATCGCATAGCAATTTTTATCTTAAAGTAACGTAACGATTTGGTACTTGTTGAATGGTCACTCGTAATTTGTAAATTTCAGATTTGATATTTCTTAGAGTTTATTTAGTGTTATTTAGTATTTTTTGTGGAATCTGAACAAACATTATTTCGTAACGGCGCCCGGTTTTGTGAAAGTGTGAAACGAGCAACAGCAAGAAAGAAAGAAAATGGTATACCAAAAAGGTAAAGTGTGTTATATTTTTATTAGTTGCGACTAATAACTGATAGGAACAGTGGTTAGGTAACAACTAATAACTGATAGGAACAGTGGTTTGGTAAAAAGTAAATAACTGATGATTACAGTGGTTTGAGAGAAACTATTTACGTTTTTACACATTGCAAATTTTTGTGTTTTGCGTTTGTTTCATTTTTGTACATGTGTTCATTTTCTTATTGAAGTGTGCCTTGATATTTTCCACATTTTTCTGTATTTTCATTTGCATTCACAATTTAATTGACTTAGTAGTTTTCATTAATTAATCATTGCACATTTGATTAAATTTAACATTTGTGAAATAATTTGCATTTACTTAGAATTCTTTTCAAGTTTTATTGTTGTTTAACACTTGTGAATTAATTTCCAAATTTCAATTATTGCCTAACACTTTCCAATTTTGATTGAATTAATTTTCATGAATTTTATGATAAATTAATTTTGACTTAATTTTACTTAATTGATTCAAGAATTAATTAAACTTTAATTGGTTTTCTAGTAACAGTAATTTTCCCTGATATTATGAATTTCACTTATAAATTTTGAGTTTAATAATAAATTTTTATATTTAAAATTTTTATGAGTATTTCATTTCTAACCAGTATATTTGCATTTGATTATATTAATATTAGGTAGAAACATAGAGTGGTAATTCATCTGTTTTCCCTCATTAACTTGAAGTGACTTAGAACCAGGGAAGTACTTAGACTTCTGAAATCAGGGAAATACTTAGACTTTTAAAGTTGTTGATGGAGTGATGCCCTTTGATTAATTTAATTACTTACAAGATTAACCTCACACCTGTTTGATGACTTAGTCTGATTTTCTGCAATACTGGTAAGTTGTTAAGGGATCACTGTTGCCTTTAGAGTATTCAGTCGATTAGTACCTGTGATGAGGGTTCAGGTGTCTGGCTTTTGTGAGGTAACAATGAATGAATGGTAAGTGTAGTAACCAGATACTTGGCACTTCGTCACAATATATATATATATATATATATATATATATATATATATATATATATATATATATATATATATATATATATATATATATATATATTTGTGTGTGTGTGTGTGTGTGAGTGTGCATATGTATATAAAAATAACTTATCACGAAATATATAAAACGTGATGCTATGTATAAATAAAGGGTAATGCCACGGAGGAAAATGAAAAATGAGTACTGCCGAGATCTTTCAGTCTTAACGAACTTTTACTTAAGGCAAGACTAATCAGAACAAAGAGGAACACAGTACAGGTAAGCATATACAAACGGACAGTATAGGATTAACATAAGGTCCAATTCACTTTCAAGAAGCGAAAAAATGCCCGTGGGCTAGATTAAAGATTATAAAAGCAGCCACCCACACGTGGTCACAGGTAATTTAGTCAGAAAACAATAACATTTTGAAAACAGGCATATACGACCGGACAGTACAAATTAAGTGAAATCCCGAAGGCTACATTAAGGACTTTGGAGCGGTGCGGTCAGATTCACTGGTCAAATGCAATTTATTTCGAAAAAAATACACTTTCTATTAGTAACATGAAATTTACAAAAATGTACAACCAATGAGTGAGAAACGAACATAAGATATAAATATAGCTAGCGTGAGAGAGAGAGAGAGAGAGAGAGAGAGAGAGAGAGAGAGAGAGAGAGAGAGAGAGAGAACATAATAATAACTAAAAACATGTGATACTAATTAATTAGTAGTTAATTCATTTATTTTAAAGTCCTTCATAAACATTTTACAAGTATATGGGTCCAAATGGTACAATCCCAGACTAATTTAGGTTTTTTTATTAGTGATTTGCATAATTATTGATTCCAGTACATTTTTTGAAACATAATCATTAGACTTAGTTATTACAGAGCTATCACACCAATTTATACAATGGGATTTTTCGCTCAGATGGATAAATAGTGCATTTGAAGTGTGGGCTGTTTTAACTGAATACATATGCTGCTTAATTCGTACATCTAAATTTTTGCTCGATTGACTAGCATAAAAAGATGGTCAATCCTTACACGGAATTTTGTAAATAATGTTGTTACATTTTACAGGACTATTTTTAATTAGCATACCTTTAATGGTATTGTTATAAGAGAACACAACATTAACATTAAAAGATTTAAATATTGATTTTATGGTTTCAAATCCACGAAAGTGAAACTTTTTGTGTACTTTTTCATAACATAAATCAATTATATGATGTGGGTAGCAAAGATAATTTCCTATCTTTTTATGTATTCTATTTCTTGGTCAAGATGTTGTGGACTCGCAATCCGCAAAGCACATAAGAACATGGAAGAAAAAATTGAAATTTTAATGTTAAGATGGTGGCCAGAATAAAAATGGACATATGTTAAATTATTTGTGGGTTTCCTATAAATACGGAATTTACATTGGAAAGACTCTCTATGTATTAATACATCTAGGAAAGGGATGACATTATTATTTTCAATTTCAACAGTGAATTTTTGTGGATGGCTCTAAATTATTCAATTTAGACAATAAATCTTTTACATTGATACTGTGAGGTATAGTTCAGTTGTTGAACAATCGTTTGCCCATGGTGGGTTGTTGCCTCCTTACTGGTTATTGTTTTTCTTTGGGGGAAGTTGACGTCTGTCGTCTTAACTTGAAAGTCGACAGTCGGGTTTAGTATAGCAGAGAGTCAGGTCCTCAGCAGCATAGCAGCATGGAGGCGTTTGCAGCGGGTATACCTTACCTGTTGGCTTTGGTAGCAGGAGGATGGTTAGATGATCAAACCATGGTCATCTGTGGGACGGATTTGTTCAAGTTTGGCAGCAGACGATCCGGCCGTAATCGCCTATGTGATGGATGTGTTGTTCCAGTTAACAGTTGGTTGCTGTTTCGGTGTTTTGCGGAGATAGTCTGTCTGTGTCCATTCTCTGTTTTGACAGCTGGGTCTGTCTTTGGTATCTCTATGGAGGTTGTTTGCAGTTTTTATGTACTGTGTAATGCTACCTGGATTTACGCTATTTTAGTGCGGTGTAAGTGTCTATTTTTGCTAATGATGTATTATTGTATAGTTGGTATGCTGCCTTTTTAGTATTTTTTCATACTGCCTGTTTATGATTATTTGCTTATCATTTATGATGTATGTTGATTATTTATGCTGCCTATTTATTCAATGGTTTATGTTGCTTGGGAATTAGTTTGATATAGCTAAAGTGTGTTTTTGAATTTGTAGTTAATTCTGTCTCCAGTTAATATTTTGACTTTACGAGTTTTTTATAATTAACTACTTGACTATATTTGTATTTAAATTCATTGGACTGACTCTTTGATTATGTTAATGTTATGTAAATTGCTTTATTTACTAAACCCGAACTCAACTGCATAAATGTAAATAAAAATTTTGTAAATAAACTAATATTAAGGCAATTTTTGTGATTTTGCTCTGCTCCTTCTCCTTTGTTTGTCCCAACTGCTGTCAGGCATTACAGTTCCATTTCATTTTTTCCTTTAAGATCCTGCAGGACAGAGTGCGGTCCATTACAATACCAACAGATAAGACTACTAAGATGTCATCTACATGTCTGAACCATTTTAAGGGTACAAGTGTGATATTCGGGAGGTGTTGTCTTTCAAAAACATTCCATATATAAGTTTGAAAGGAGAGGTGATAAGGGGTTACCCATGGCCATAACAAATATGTTGGTAATATTCTCCATTAAGTAAATCTGCAATCACAAATGCAAAACTTAGTCAGTGAAATTATGTGACTAAGAGACTTAATCGATAGAGACTTTTGTAAACAAGGAACATGCATCAAAACTAACAAGACATAACAACTAGTGTTTGCATAATCTTATTTAATTTTTCCACAAGATCAAGAGTATTCCGGATGTGTGAATTTGATACAGTTCCAAGTAATGGGAATAACAATTTAGTGATATATTCAGAGTTTATAAGCAATTGATCCTACGCTACTAATAATTGGCCTCTTAGGTTATTTTCCTTATGAGTTTTAACTAGGCCATATACCTTATTTTTTCTTCCATGTTTTTACGTGCTTTGCGGATTACGAGTCTGTAATATCTTGGCCAAGAAATAGAATACATAAAAAAGATAGGGAAAGATCTTTACTACCCACCTCGTATAATTTATTTGTTTTATCAAAACGTCCACAAAATTAAACCAAAATCAATATTTGAATTTTATAATGTTAATGTGTTCTCTTATTAAAATACCATTAAAGATATGCCAATTAAGAACAGCCCTGTAACAAATAACATCATTTACATAATTCCTTGTAAGGATTGCCCACATTTTTATAACGGTCAATCAAGCAAAAACTTAGATGTACGAATTAAGCAGCATATGTATTCAGTTAGAGCAGCCCACACTTCAAATGCACTTTTTATCCATCAGAGCAAAATATCTCATTGTATAAATTGGGGTGATAGCTCTCTAATTGCAAGGTCTAATGATTGTGTTTCAAGAAATTTACTGGAATCAGTATAGATATTTGTAAAATATATATGAATGTCCTTTAAATAAATGAATTAACTATTAATCAATTAGTCCCACATGTTTTTAGCTATTATGTTCTCTCTCTCTCTCTCTCTCTCTCTCTCTCTCTCTCTCTCTCTCTCTCTCTCTCTCTCATGCTCGCAATATTTATATCTTATATTCGTTTTTCACTCATTGGTTGTACATTTTTGTAAATTTCATGTTACTAATACAAAGTCTATTGTTTTTCGAAATATAATGCCTTTGACTAGTGAGTCTGACCCCACCGCTCCAAAATCCTTAATCTAGCCTTCGGGATTTCACTTAATTCATATATGCCTTTTTGTTTTCAAAATGTATTGTTTTCTGACTAAATTACCTGTGACCACGTGTGGGTGGCTGCTTTTATCATCTTTAATCTAGCCCGCGGGCATTTTTTCGTTTCTTTAGAGTGAATTGAACCTTATGCTAAATCCTGTATTGTCCGTTTGTATATGCTTACCTGTACTGTTTCTCTTTGTTCTGCTCAGTCTTGCCTTAAGTAAAAGGTCGTTAAGACCTAAAGATCTTGGCTGTTCTCGTTTTTCATTTTCCTCCGTGACATTACCCTTTACTTATATATATATATATATATATATATATATATTATATATATATATATATATATATATATGTATGATATATATATATATATATATATATATATATATATATATATATATATATATATATATATATATATATATATATATATATATATATATATATATATATATATGTATAACGTATATACTATATATATATATTTATATATATATATATATATATATAATATATATATATATATATATATATATATATATATATATCTAATAAAAGGAGCCCATAAAAACACCAAATGTAGAGAGAAAAGTACTATATTTCAGACTTCTGTCTCTCTCTTCAGGTATATGAATGAGAAAAGTTTACAGAAAAGGTGGTATTTATACCAAGAGATTCGTCCACAAGTAAGCCAATTTAGGTCACCCCCGCTGATAATCTTCCTTTAATCTTCTTAAGCGTTGGTTGAATGAACACTGCGTCGACGATGTCTGATGTCCAATTCCCTTTTGAGATGTTCATTACCTGCTTCTCTTTTATTAAGGCCGATTCCATCATTTGACTCTTGTACCGGCAGTTGCTGCTATAAATTACACGTGACATATTCCAGTTTATTCTATGGTTATGTTCATTTATATGATGAAAATAGCCGAGTTCTGTTGTCCATACCTAAACTGACCGTTTGTGTTGTATTAATCTCTGGGGAAGTGATTTACCTGTAAATCCGATGTAAGATTGGTCACAGTCCTGGCATGGGATCTCATATACCCCAGAGTCTTTGGGCGATGTCTTTTGTTGGACGTTAATCAGGGATTTGGCTAAGGTATTTGGGTAGGTAAATGCAAAAGGGTTGGATTTCCAAGGGTGTGAGTTACTCTCTTAATCGTCTCCAGGTGGGGAATTTTTATTTTATTGTTGGGTGTGTCTCTGGTCTTGTCTTTAGGGGGTCGGTAGAAAATTACGTTTGCTTTTTGAATTGCTTTCTCAATTATATGGTCAGGATACTTTAAAGATGAAAGTTGCTTGCGAATTAGTTCAAATTCTTTTTCCAGGAAATCTGGGGAACAAATTCGTAAGGCTCTTAGGAATAGGTTGCTGGCTAGACCTATCTTGATAGTATTGTCATGATAGCTAAAGTAGTGAATATATGAAAGTGAGAACGTTGGTTTTCTGTATATGGTAAATTTGTATTCTGTCGTGTCTCTGATTATTAAAACATCAAGAAAAGGAATTTTGTTGTCTGTTTCCCATTCAACTTTAAATTTGATGCTGGGCACTAATGCGTTTAATTTTGAGAGGAATTCATTAAAATTACCCCACTTATTATCCAAAATGTTAGTATGTCATCCACGTATCTCATCCACAGCATGTTTTTGGGTTTTATTGCATTTATTACTGTAGTTTCAAAGTATTCCATGTACAGATTGGCTAAATAGGACTTAAAGGACTACATACTACACCCGAATTTTTGCTTGTAGAATGATTCCCCGAATGAAAATACGTTATTAGATGCACATAATTCAACTAACTTTATTATTTTGTCAAGTGCCAAAGGGAAATTGATCTGAATAGGGGGATAATTTTTCCCTTAAAAACTGAAGAACGTCCTGTACTGGTACTTTTGTGAATAGGGAGTCTACGTCAAGGCTTAAAAGTTTTATGTTGTGAAGTGGATATGTGCTTCTCTGAATTTGTGACAAAAGTCTTCCGAATGTTTGATGTGACTGGGAGAAAAAGTGCCTAAAAAAAGGAGAAAGGAGGCCAGCTAACCATTTAGAAATTTTGTAATTGAAAGCTCCGGCGCATGAAACGATGGGTCTGAATGGAAGATTGTCTTTGTGAGTTTTGGGAAGACCATAAAAGTAGGGTAATTTAGGATTAATTACTTTAAATTTCTCTAATAGTTCAATACTCTTTTTGTCTTGGCCAATTAATCTTACTTTCCGAAAAAATTCTGTGGGAACGTTCTGGAGGGGATTTTTCGTCAGTTTTTCGTAAGTATTTGTGTCGCTAAGGAGCTGGTTGATTTTGTCGAGGTAGAAGTCTTTGTCCATTATTACAATTTTTGCCGTCTTTGTCGGATCTACTTATTATAACATCTAACTTTTTTAGCGAGTGGATGGCTATCATGAATCTGCGGGGAACAGGATATTTCTTATGAAGGTCAGTTAAAGCATTTAGTAACACTCCTTTTAAACATATCTCTTCACGGCTGTAGTTTTTGTCAGATATGAATTTATCAAAAGCCACTATGAAGTCTAGGTTGTTTTTGCGGTCTGGTATTAGGGCAAAGGATAAGCCTAAATTTAAAACTAAATGTTGATTTACAGTAAGGGGGGTGTTGGATAAGTTTAAAACTTTGTCTTGTTGTTCAAGATTATTCCATGCGCTATTATCTATTAGGTTATTTAACTTGCGTAAAAGTCTGTTGGAATGAGTCACACTATTATAGGCAGCAATGTCGGAACAGAATGAAATCAGATACCTGTATACGTGGTCCGTAGTGAGGAGGCGAAGATTAGATTGAGTTCCATATATCATTCTGCGTAGCACGAAGATGTCGTTTCTCATATTGGTGATTCTTTCTTCCAGGAAAATCTTCGCTTGTGATAGAGGGAAGGGGTTTGATTGCAGAGTCCATCTCCCGAATCCGTACATTTTTGGAAGTACTTGTTCTTTGAGGCATTCTTCCAAAAAGTGTTTTTTGGTTTTTCAGCCGGTGTAGTCTGTTCAGTTCTTTTTCAAACTTGCGGAAAACTGGCTTGACTTCTGGAAGTGAGTGAAGAATCGTGGAAAGGCGGTTGAATTCCATAATGGGCTGACAATGACTGGTAAAAGTGTTCTGTAACAACAGAATTCCATCTAATAAAAGGAGCCCATAAAAACACCAAAATGTAGAGAGAAAAGTACTATATTTCAGAGACTGCTGTCTCTCTCTTCAGGTATATGAATGAGAAAAGTTTACAGAAAAGGTGGTATTTATACCAAGAGATTCGTCCACAAGTAAGCCAATTTAGGTCACCCCCGCTGATAATCTTCCTTTAATCTTCTTAAGCGTTGGTTGAATGAACACTGCGTCGACGATGTCTGATGTCCAATTCCCTTTTGAGATGTTCATTACCTGCTTCTCTTTTATTAAGGCCGATTCCATCATTTGACTCTTGTACCGGCAGTTGCTGCTATAAATTACACGTGACATATTCCAGTTTATTCTATGGTTATGTTCATTTATATGATTGAAAATAGCCGAGTTCTGTTGTCCATACCTAACTGACCGTTTGTGTTGTATTAATCTCTGGGGAAGTGATTTACCTGTAAATCCGATGTAAGATTGGTCACAGTCCTGGCATGGGATCTCATATACCCCAGAGTCTTTGGGCGATGTCTTTTGTTGGACGTTAATCAGGGATTTGGCGAAGGTATTTGGGTAGGTAAATGCAAAAGGGTTGGATTTCCCAAGGGTGTGAGTTACTCTCTTAATCGTCTCCAGGTGGGGAATTTTTATTTTATTGTTGGGTGTCTCTGGTCTTGTCTTTAGGGGGTCGGTAGAAAATTACGTTTGCTTTTTGAATTGCTTTCTCAATTATATGGTCAGGATACTTTAAAGATGAAGGTTGCTTGCGAATTAGTTCAAATTCTTTTTCCAGGAAATCTGGGGAACAAATTCGTAAGGCTCTTAGGAATAGGTTGCTGGCTAGACCTATCTTGAACTATTAGAGAAATTTAAAGTAATTAATCCTAAATTACCCTACTTTTATGGTCTTCCCAAAACTCACAAAGACAATCTTCCATTCAGACCCATCGTTTCATGCGCCGGAGCTTTCAATTACAAAATTTCTAAATGGTTAGCAGGCCTCCTTTCTCCTTTTTTAGGCACTTTTTCTCCCAGTCACATCAAACATTCGGAAGACTTTTGTCACAAATTCAGAGAAGCACATATACCACTTCACAACATAAAACTTTTAAGCCTTGACGTAGACTCCCTATTCACACAAGTACCAGTACAGGACGTTCTTCAGTTTTTAAGGGAAAAATTATCCCCCTATTCAGATCATTTCCCTTTGGCACTTGACAAAATAATAAAGTTAGTTGAATTATGTGCATCTAATAACGTATTTTCATTCGGGGAATCATTCTACAAGCAAAAATTCGGGTGTAGTATGAGTAGTCCTTTAAGTCCTATTTTAGCCAATCTGTACATGGAATACTTTGAAACTACAGTAATAAATGCAATAAAACCCAAAAACATGCTGTGGATGAGATACGTGGATGACATACTAACATTTTGGGATAATAAGTGGGGTAATTTTAATGAATTCCTCTCAAAATTAAACGCATTAGTGCCCAGCATCAAATTTAAAGTTGAATGGGAAACAGACAACAAAATTCCTTTTCTTGATGTTTTAATAATCAGAGACACGACAGAATACAAATTTACCATATACAGAAAACCAACGTTCTCACTTTCATATATTCACTACTTTAGCTATCATGACAATACTATCAAGATAGGTCTAGCCAGCAACCTATTCCTAAGAGCCTTACGAATTTGTTCCCCAGATTTCCTGGAAAAAGAATTTGAACTAATTCGCAAGCAACTTTCATCTTTAAAGTATCCTGACCATATAATTGAGAAAGCAATTCAAAAAGCAAACGTAATTTTCTACCGACCCCCTAAAGACAAGACCAGAGACACACCCAACAATAAAATAAAAATTCCCCACCTGGAGACGATTAAGAGAGTAACTCACACCCTTGGGAAATCCAACCCTTTTGCATTTACCTACCCAAATACCTTAGCCAAATCCCTGATTAACGTCCAACAAAAGACATCGCCCAAAGACTCTGGGGTATATGAGATCCCATGCCAGGACTGTGACCAATCTTACATCGGATTTACAGGTAAATCACTTCCCCAGAGATTAATAACAACACAAACGGTCAGTTAGGTATGGACAACAGAACTCGGCTATTTTCAATCATATAAATGAACATAACCATAGAATAAACTGGAATATGTCACGTGTAATTTATAGCAGCAACTGCCGGTACAAGAGTCAAATGATGGAATCGGCCTTAATAAAAGAGAAGCAGGTAATGAACATCTCAAAAGGGAATTGGACATCAGACATCGTCGACGCAGTGTTCATTCAACCAACGCTTAAGAAGATTAAAGGAAGATTATCAGCGGGTGGGGGTGACCTAAATTGGCTTACTTGTGGACGAATCTCTTGGTATAAATACCACCTTTTCTGTAAACTTTTCTCATTCATATACCTGAAGAGAGAGACAGCAGTCTCTGAAATATAGTACTTTTCTCTCTACATTTTGGTGTTTTTATGGGCTCCTTTTATTAGATGGAATTCTGTTGTTACAGAACACTTTTACCAGTCATATATATATATATATATATATATATATATATATATATATATATATATACACACACACATTTAATGTCTCTTGTCCGTCAACAATGTCATGTAAATTTTATACAAAACCTAGCGAATACATGTTTTGTGAGGATTTCTCAATCGACCACCAGATGTCAAATGCGCGCAAGGTTACTGAGAGGGAGCCTGTATCAACACTGAGCCAGTGTGTTCGTGAGTGAGTGAGACCGTTGGCCCTGATCTCGACGCCTGCTTTGCTCACATGTCAGTGTTAGCGCAGCGGTCACCTTTGTGGAAGCGTGCGCATGACTAGCGAGAGTCCAAGCGTTCCCCATATAGACGACAAGTACGGCTATCATTTGTTTGTGATAATGAGGGTATAACATGATTCTGGAGCCTCTTCTTTAGCTAATGTTGTTTACTACAACACGTCTTGAACTTATTTAGTGTGCAAATAGCAAAACTTACATAATATTCGTGTATATATTTACAAAATTTCAGTGATAGAGGCCGATGCACGATTATCATAGCAGGCAATGTTAAAATGAATAATTATCACGGGAAATTAAGTGATTCAGAACGACAGAGAAACTGTGGTGAAAGCAAGACGAAGTGAATGACAACGTTAATTCCGTGAGTGTAGTATTGATGTTTTGTTATACTGGTCTCTTCATTATACATTTTGAGTATAACTAGACAATTGAATTATATGTCTATTGACAAGATTTGGGGTTTCCTTTAACTATATTCTATTGGGGTATTTGCCTATTTTTTTCTGTAACCAACCATACTTCATCGGCGGCTCTTCAAATGTGTACATATAGATATATCTATATATATATATATAATATTTATATAATATAATATGTATATATATATATATATATAATATTGATATATACATATATCTATATATATATATATACATAATATATATATATATATACATAGATTACATATATACATATATATGTATGTATAACTGAACACACAAAATATGGAACGTGATGGATATATAATGACAAAATCCACGAAGGAAAGAGAAACGATGGAGATCTGCAAGGCCTTTCGGTAAAGTAAATATATATATATATATATAATATATATATATATATATATATATATATATAGTATATATATATATATACTATATATATATAGTATATATAATATATATATATATATATATATATATATATATATATATATAATTTTGTGAGTAACTTCGACACTGCATGATATGATACTTATAAGTAGTTGGTATTTATTATTGTGTTAATTACTTCCCTTACTAGCAGTTAAGTGAACGAGCTTTACATTTGGCTGGATCCCATATACTATGAAAATAATTAGTTAATTATAATAACAATAATTGTTAATGGTACAAAATTTATTCGTGATTACAGTCGTTTTCAATTTGGGGAGTGTTTCTATAGCGTGGAAATGTGTTGAAAACAATTTATGCTTAAAAAATCATATAAGTAAAAGATGGTTCCTTCTAAAAGCGCATTGCCGCCTTGCTCATTCTATACCGCTGCTGCTTCTCTCACATATTGACCGTACCATTTGAAAAGATACTGGAAGCAAAATCAATGGTAAAGATCATAGTTTTTGAGCAGCAGGCCCATAGGCTATACTGTTGCTATTGCAAGTAAATTATTCAGTCTAATAACCTCATATATTTGATCGTGAAACTTTGGGCATCTGTTTTGGCCACCCGCCCTGAGGTCTTTGTTACCACAGGAAGGAATCGTCTCTATATGAGGGTAATAACATATCAGTTGGACAAACTGTAGCCCTGTTGTTCTAGGTAACAAGATCTTTAGATGAAGATTTTTCTGCATAATTCTAGGCAATTATGGACCCACTACTACCCGTCCCGTCATATTGGATCAAAGATTTGAACAAACACGAAAAACATTTCAAAAAGTAGCTTTTGCGAAAGTTTTGTCATTTCGACCCTAGTTTTCAAATGACCCCATCCTATTTCCACTGTTTCTTATCAAACTTTTGGTATGGGGTGTGGCTCCCCATTTACAAGCTTTAATTCCCCTTTGCCCAGAGACGCTTTGTGCTAAGTTCGGTCGAAATCGATCAGTGATTCCGAAGTAAAACCCGGAATTGGGAAAAGTTCTCCCCACACAGGCGTCAGTACGTACAGACGAACATCGACAGACACCGAACAAATTTTGATCAGGTAAAGTAAGCATGACTACAAAGATAATGTGGATAACGAGAAGAAAACCTTGAAATTAGCAATAATAACAATGCAGAACGTAACGAACCCCGCGTGTGAATTTGATTCTTAAAGTCGTTTGCTTCTTTATTTTCTAATGCTATGCAAATGAGCTCACCAAACGTAAGGCACTAAATGTTATCAGCCACTTGAAGATTTCAATAGCTACTTGAGCATCGATGTGTCTTCCTGAACTGTTGGGGAAGTTAATTTAGTTCCGTTCACCTACCTTACTGGTAAAAATGTTCTATAACAACAGAATTCCATCTAATAAAAGGAGCCCATAAAAACACCAAAATATAGAGAGAGAAATACTATATTTCACAGACTGCTGTCTCCCTCTTCTGGTAGATGAATGAGAAAAGTTACTTCAGCTATCATGACATTCCTATCAAGATAGGCATAGCCAGCAACCTATTCATAAGAGCCTTACGAATTTGTTCCCCAGATTTCCTGGAAAAATAATTTGAACTAATTCGTAAGCAGCTTTCTTTTTTAAGGTATCCTGACCATATAATTGAGAAAGCAATTCACAAAGCAAACGTAATTTTCTACCGATCCCCTCAAGACAAGACCAGAGACACCCAACAATAAAAAATAAATTTCACACCTGGACAGGATTAAGACGGTGACCCAGACCCTCGGAAAATCTAACCCTGTTGCATTTACTTACCCAAATACCTTAGCCAAATCCCTGATTAACGTCCAACAAAAGACATCCCCCAAGGACACAGGCGTTTATGAAATCCCATACCTGGACTATGACCAGTCTGACAGATTTACAAGAAAATCACTTCCCCAGAGATTAATACAGCACAAACGGTCAGTTAGGTATGGACAACAGAACTCAGCTATTTTCAACCATATAAATTAACATAACCATAGTATAAACTGGAATTTGTCACATATAATTTATAGCAGCAACTGCCGGTACAAGAGTCAAATGATGGAATCGGCCTTCATTAAAGAGAGGCAGGTAATGAAAATCTCAAAGGGAGCATGGGACTCAGATATCATCGACAAGATTTTCATTCAACCGATGCTTAAGAAGATTAAAGGAAGATTATCAGTGGGAGTGACCTAAATTGGCCTACCTGTGGATGGACCTCTTGGTATAAATACCACCTTTTCTGTAACTTTTCTCATTCATCTACCTGAAGAGTGAGACAGCAGTCTCTGAAATATAGTATTTCCCTCTCTATATTTTGGTGTTTTTATGGGCTCCTTTTATTATATATATATATATATATATATTATATATATATATATATATATATATATATATTATATATATATATATATATATATATATATGTATGTATATATTATTCGAGCTACAAATGTCCTTTAATATCTAATTCGCTCTACCTCGGAATTGATATATTTTCATATATGTAAACCGAAGGGGAATTTTTTAGTTGATAATAATTTCGTCCCCTCATAACCACCGTCCAGCTGACAGGAACGAAATCAGGACGACATTGACGTTACCTATTCGGTATACATATATGAAAATATATCAATTTCGAGGTAGAGCGAATTAGATATTAAACGACATTTGTAGCTCGAATAATTTATATGAATCAAGGTGATGTGATAAATTTATATATATATATATATATATATATATATATATATATATATATATATATATATATATATACATATATGTGTGTATGTGGGTGTTTATATGTGTATATATATACATATGTTTGCGTGTGTATATGTGAGTGTGCACTTAAAAGCCCGGAAACAACTTGTTTAACGCGTGTGTAGGAAATGGGTCACACTGCAGGACGCGTGTGTCATTCCCGACGAAGAATCTTGGTGTTTATCGGAAACCGATACGGACTACGTAGCCTATCCAAGAAGTCCTTTAACGCTTCTCGAGGTTGACTCTACTTATCATAAAAGTCGCGTCTGTTTTTACTCTCAAAAGTGTTTTTAAACAAAAAACATTCTCGGAAATGGTTCGGAGATGAGCTGTTCATAGAGTAGAATAAAAGGCACCAGTTTCAGTTTTGGGTCTTGAAGTAGAATTTTGCTTCCCTGACAGTGCGCCCCACTAAACTTAAAATTCTGTTAATTTATAATAAAATCATCATCATCACGACTTAGACTGTCTTCAGTTCACATTCTTAAAAATCTTCAATAAAAATCACTGGTTGTTTGCTTTCTTGTGAATATTTCCGAAGTCAAGGAGCTCAATACTTTTGAGGCACCACTGGGATTTTTTTGAGAGTCTTCTCTTCCAGAAGTCCAGCCTCATTTTTCTGTTGAAGTGCTTGTAATAATAATGACAGTATTAGCATTATTATTATTATTATTCCATCAGCGCATAGCACACAGTACACTTGCAAAGTAGGGTTTTCTTTTCCTGCAAGAATGTTCTGTATACAAGACTTATTCATCACAATTCCGCCAGTCTGATGAAGGAGGCAAGGGTGAAACCTTGCATTTATATACACTGCTTCTATTAGAAAGATATGCAGTGTAAAATATAAACTGATGAAAATATTACGGACAATAAATGAAACGGTATCAAGAGTGTGCGAATGATCAGATGAGATTTTCAAGGGATTGCGTAATTGTAAGTGGTTGTTTATATAGAGTCTTTCAAACCATCAGGGCTTTATATTAATTCTGTATATAACTCTGACTGAATAGCTTACGTGTCTTGCCTTGCTTTTCCAGTATTCGTTCCTTATTTCAGCTCTTAGTGTGTGATTTGAGACTCCCAGAAAATGGCAACAGACACCGTCCACAGTGATTGTGATATTGGACGTGCAGACACCTCTAAAAAATGTTTGTTTTATTGTTATTATTATTATAAAAATAACAGCTACCGGCCAACTAACAACCCTAGTAGGAACATCAGAATGCTACGAGCCCAGGTCCCTAGAGGGAAAGCAGCCCAGGAAATGCATACCTTTACGAAGAGAGCAGGAAATGCATACCTTTACGAAGCACAGCCTAAACAGAATAAACAATAAAATAAATTTATGTAGGTAAATAATAAAGGTAAAATCATTAAGGTATGAAATTAGACTCGTGTGAGCCTGCTCAACCTGAGAAGCATATACCAAGTTTAGATTTCTGAAGTTTCAAGAAACGATTCAATTGTATAGAAAGATCATTTCATAATTTGGTCACAGCTGCAACAAAACTTTTAGAAAAATGTGTGACATTTGATTCTATTTATTTTCATGAAATTTAGGTTGTCAAACCAAACACGAGAGCACTTTACGCCTATCAACGCTGAAGACAGTGAAAAGAGGGAGCTGGAGTGGTTAGACAGCGAGATAAAAAAAGATCTAAATAACAAGATAAAAGTACAAGGAACCAAAGGAGGAACCGGGAGCAAACCCCACAGTTGCTCTAAGAAGTATAGTTAGATGGGATGGACAACAAGATTGAAGAAATGAAGCAGAAATGAGGATGCAGTACAGTAAAAGGTTAAAAGTGGGTGCACCAGAGGGCCGAAGGGAGCTGCAGACATCCTTTAGTAACGTGTACCGTGAACCACGCGAGGTGCACGATGGGGTTATTGGCCAGTGAAAAAAACGAAAGACTGTTAACATTACATGCTTGTCTAGTGTTGCGTTGTGAATGGTATCATCTGAAGTATAACCAGAATTATGAACGATAATATGCACCATGCGCAAGGAGCATTCTGGACAACGATGCCAGAGATTAGTACTAAGATTTGTAATGAAAAATTAAGTGAAACTCAAGTTTCTGCCCTACGATTTAAACTTAGAGTCAGCTGCCGAAGACCAAACAGGGAGCGGTATGCAAAGCATGGCAGGGTAACAAAATAACAACATTTCCGAATATATTCAAGTCTCCAAAAATCTTGAAAGACTTTCTCATTTTGTACTAATTCTTTGCATGTGACTGCGAGTGAGATAAACGCCGACATTTATAAAAGAGATGCATATGGTTAAATGCATATTATGAAAAGGCCTGAGTGTGGGGACCCAGAAACCTAGACCTACTAACAATCATACTTTCGGTTTTTAACGGCTTAATTTCATACACCTTAATGTGTACCTTACACTGATTTTGAATAAATCTCTATGCTCTGATTCATGTCAACAGAACAGCATCATCTGCATAAGCAGCAAGATTGTTTCTGGGCCAAATCAAATATAGTGTCTATACAAATATAATATAGTAAGGGCCAAGAACACTAGCTTGACGAACATTCATGATTACATTCCTGTAGATTTAACTGCTCCTAGTATTCTGTTAAAGATTAAATGATATTGCTAATTATTCTCTCCCAACTTCCATCTGCTTGGGATGAAAACAAAGGCCTCATGACTGATAGTCTAAAGGAACACTTAACTCAAGACAAACATGACTACAGTCTTGGAATTCCTGTGCAAAGTGAACATGAAAGAAATGACATTGAAAGCATCTTGCAAAATTTTCAAAATAAGAAACATATGATGACTTTCAACTTAGTCATTCTCTCATTTTGCCAACAGACGTTCAAAAATTATGAGGTCAATGGGAAGGAAAGTCGAATGAACCCATTATAGTTAATGTACGAAAGTTAACAGACAAGTTAAGAACTAAATAATAATCGGATTTTGCAAAAACAATTTAGATTTTAACTGACTGAAAAGGGATCTGTCAGGAATGAGGTATATCGGGTTTCTCATTGCTCTGCTCGATGTCAAACTCATCAACCACGAAATAAAACCGCTTCTTGGCCTGTGAATGACAAGCATTCACAACAGGCCATTTTATTTCTATACATTATGCACCTAAACAACTCTCCTTCTTTCACTTACATAAACACATAAAAACGTAACCTCTCTCTCTCTCTCTCTCTCTCTCTCTCTCTCTCTCTCTCTCTCTCTATGTATCCGCTGTAGTGGGGGAAGTGGAGCACATTGTACTCGGTCTTTATGCAAAGAAAAAATATCATGCAGTGGTACATTTTCTTATCGAGGGATATACTGCATATTGTTATCCTTTATCATGTCTTTCCCTTTTTCAAAGGATCGCACTTTGCAAAGGAACACGGTTTTATGAACATGCTGTTCGAGAGGAAAGGAGGAATGGAAGAAAACTAGAGACACGGAGAGAGATAAGGGGAGGGGTGGGGAAGGACCTCTGTAGGGCAATTGAGGGAAGGGGAATTGAATAACATATCACATTTCCTGTCTGTCTAAAGAGCGAAGACAAAAGTCATTGCGGGGAAATGGTTGTGTTCGAAACGTGGTGACCGCTTGTTTCAGATGTCCATTTTCCCAAAATCTTGTTTTTTAGAAGAATACAGAAGTCGAAATTCAAACTGTCTAGTCGATTTACTCCTCAAATGAAAGTCGAATATGAATATTTCGTCCATAAATATACACACGAACACCTCAAGATTGCTAGCATAACAACTGAGGAAGTGATGGGAGTGGGCCACATGTAACCGAAAATGAAAACGTTGTCTTTCGAGTGTTCTGCTTCTTCCAAGAAAAGAACATGAATGCTTGGAACATTATGGTGAAATCGCCCGCACCAGAGAGCATCATATATCTTCGATAAATTTCCTACGGTCAGTCTTTATCACATGTGGGTCGCTGAGTCGAGCAAGAATTGACTTCATTTATCTTCAGTAACCTTTAGGCCTGTTATTGCATGTAGAAAGAAACATTGCTGCGAGAAGTTGTCGAGAAAGATATTTTGTTACTTAAATCTTAACGACATTCATATGATAAATTAACCCTAATCTCAAGAATGCTATTCGTAATCTATGATAATTCATAGATGATTCATAGATAATCTCTTTCAGTTATACATTTTAACTGATTATTATGGTTAAAAATGACGGTATACAAATAGCTACTGGAAAGCTTTATTGGATCTGCACACTGTTAGTACATGTAGTATTCCTAATCTTATCTATGTCATCCTCAATATATTCAGGGCTATATATATATATATATACTTAATGCTCTTAAAAACATAGACGTGAACACTGGTTTCTTAACCTTTTAGCTTTGACTGGAATGAAAATGCACAAAGGAAGAAATATTAGGTTATCTGTAAACTGTATTTGAACACAACTATTTCTATGTAGTAGGCAGTCCGACAAGGGTAGGCACCCATCCTTGTCCATTTCCATAGTGAATTTAATTGTAGGTACTAATTGATTTAACTTGTCAAGAAAGTTATTTCCATTCGTTCCTTGGCCCTGCATAAATTATATGGTCAACGTACCTGAACCATAATAAAGTGCATGGAATGATTTTGTTTAATATTTTCTTTTAAAAAAAAAATCCATATGCAAAATACTTAATGCTAGAAATAGCAGGTTGCCAACTGCCATACCAAAATTTTGTTATGAAATTTACCATTGAATTCAAATTTATATAATTTTACACATAACTAATCAGTTCAATGAGACCATTCTTGGAAAATGGGATATCCAGCAGTGTGTTTTTTTTTTTGTCAATAGTTACCTTTGTGACTAATTATACCACATCAAAACTCACAAGCCTAGATGCAGTATTAATCTTTACATTACTTAGTTTATTTATCAGGTCCACATTATTCTTCACATTAGCGTCAGAGATGGTACCAACGAATGGGTTAAGAATGTCCTCTAGGTACTTTGCTAGAGTGTATGATACAAAATTAACTGAGCCAATACATAGGAGTAGTAACGTGTTTAAATGGTGTTTACAGACAACCTTCTAATATTTCTTTCTACATGCATTTTTATGCTGTTGAAAGCAATGAGGTTAAGAAATCAGTGTTTGCATCTATGTTCTTAAGAGCATTACGTATATGTAGCCCTGAATATATTAAGGACGAAATACTCATAGATAAGATTAGGAATACATGCAAGAAACTGAACTGTACTGATTGTGTATTAGTCAAAGGATTGGAAGCAGTAAAAAAAGACCCTGTATCGATGCGTTGCTATGTGCATTGTCATGAGAATCAGAATTTGGCGACGTTTTGTCTGAAGCTGGGGGCAACCTGTCACTTGCAGCGTAAGAACTGCAGGCTTTAGAGTGCTGGTGCAATACCTCCCTCCCACGAGAGTTCACTAGGATATTGCAGAGGGCATCCCGCCCTTGAAAACTGGTCTGGAGGAGCAATGTGGTCAGGTAAATATGTTGGTTTCAGGCGGTCGATTGCAACCCAGTCTATCGTGCCATGGATGTCGACAAGGGAGACTCTGCTTGCAGTCAAAGACACAGTCGGGACCAGTGTAAGGCTGGGTCAAAGGTAGATGAGCAGCACCGGTTCTAATGAATAAATGTGCTGCCTCGTGTAGATTTTTCAGGATAAAGGTCTTCTCATTTGGATTGTAGGATGGGCGGCAACGGGCGAATTTTCTGACAATGGGCTGAAGTCTGGTGATGTTGGGTGAGATGTTAGTAATGGAGAAGAATTTGCCAGGTATCACTAGGGGGTCATGCCATTGTACTCGGGATGTTAAGCAATTGTGTGATGCAACTAGTGCCAAAGAGATATCCAGAGCCACGACATGAAGGTAGTGCCTTTGTCGGAGGTGATGTGTTCAGGTACACTGAATATGGAAACCCATTATAAGAGGAAAGCACTGGGAAATGCTGCTGCTGCTGCATCTATGATGGGGTGGCTTCAGGCCATCTTGTCAAGCAGTCGACCATTGTGAATAGGTAACGATGTCATCCGGAGCTTGGGAGGGGTCCTACAGTGTCGATGTGGAAGTGGGCGAAACAGCATTGTGGTTGATGAAAGGAGCCTACACCTGAATATGTGTGACATTGGATTTTAGACAGTTGGCAGGAAGGGACCCGTGCCTTTGCATCTTTTGATATGCCATGCCAGATGAAGCACTTCTTCAGGAGGGTAGCTGTGGATCGTCCTGAAGGGTGTGCCAGACCATGGATGATGTCGAAGATAGAACGCCTAAGTGACTGTGGGATCCATGTATGTGGGCAGCTGGTGCTGATATCACAGAGGATGGAGGTGGGGCTATTGCAGTAGAGGAGGATGAGGACCTTGGCAAAGGCCTTTTTGGTGGTGGTAAAGCTGGCTTCTTGTGAGGGTCTCCAGGTGAGGGACTTGGGCTTGCCCTTAAGGACTTCATAGAGTGGGGCCAAGGTTGAGGTGATGCTGGGCAAAAAGCGATGATAATAATTAACCATTCCAAGGAATTCTTGTAGAACCTTGACAGTTGTCTATGAGATGTCTTCAGGATTCATGGGGACCTGGAAGTAACCTTTGAGAAGCTCTAGCTTTGAGAAAATCTTTGCACCATGCAGGAAGGTGATTAACGTCTGTGATGTTAGGGATGGGTTAGTGGTCAACCTCAGTGATCACGTTCAGCCTTTTGTAGTCCCCACATGGGCAATGGAGAGATGCCCAAGGACTGGATTGCCTTTTGACACACATCCGTCTTCTCCATTTCTGCGAAGAATTTCTGTGTAGCAGCAAGTTTTTCAGGTGGTAAACATCAGAAACGGGAGTGTACAGGAGGACCCAAGTTAGTATGATGAAAAATACTGTACTTGGTAGGGATTTGATGAGATTGTTGTAATTCTGCTTTGAACACATCTGAGTATGTTGTGAGCAGGTAAGCAAACTTGTCTTTGGAATCAGTGACGTGGAGGGCGAGTTCTACAGGTACTCCAGTGATGGGTGTCGCAGACAGATTGGTGGCATCAGCGAGGCACCTGTTGGTGACATCCATGAACGGTTGGTGGTGTTTCAGGAAATCTTCCCCAAGGAGCAGTATTGCCATGTCCGTAACCAAAAACTGCCAGTGATAATTTCTGTCAACAGGTTTAGAAAGAGCACTTTCACCGATCTAGGTACCAATTTTTACAGCTCTTGCATTTTTTTTTCAATGAATTCCATGTCTTTTCTTCTCCACAGGGCTTTTACACTGACCTCTACCTGGCCTGTTTTAAGAATAATTGTGTTCCACTAGTTATATTTTATAGATCCCTTAACAAACTGCTTAATCTGAAGTTAAATCCTCCACCCACAGTCCTTAACATTTTCAAATAATATATATAAGCAAGATTCCCATACTTCCATGATAATAGATTCAGGAAAAAATGTCTTATAATCCCTACGAACCCCCGAACTATTGGATCCCTATTCCATTCACATCTAATGTAATTTATAAATATACCTGTCCCAGGTGTAATCTGGGCACATACATTGGATGTACCAAGAGGCTGCTGAGGATCCGAATCTCCTGTCATCAGGGAGTCAGTTATAGAACGGGAAGCCGACTATCAAAAGGAGTCATAGCAAAACATGTAAAACACATATAAATGCTATAGACTTTAGTATCGTGGGAATAGCACGAAGTATGGAGGAACTAACAACCCTCGAATCCATAATGATTAGACTGACTGTTCCTACTCTCAACTACCTGTCATCATCAACACAGCTGTTCATTGCATAATTTCTGTTTGGTCCTTGTGTATCTTTTCCAATTTATCATCCTCTCTGTCAGTTTGCCTTGTGATACCAATGTGGGTAGGTGTCATGCCCTCCCTGTCTATTGCTGTTTGTTGTTTCCCTCTTTATTCTGGTGTTAATGAGGAAATGCTGTATATACTCCTTATGTTATGTATACAAGCATTATTTATTTTAATCGCTTTTTCAGCTTGGAAAATGTATCAAGTGATACAAAACGTCAGCTTTTTTACCCCACAACCTGGGCTAATATATGCTAATGCGTACACCCATGACCGGGCTAAATTTAAGAATGGCCAATTTAAAAGAAAAACTAAAAATAAAACTCATCAATGGAAAGAGGAAGATATATATATTTACATGGTAAAGGAAAAAATCTAAAAAATGTACCTTCCATGGGAAGTTGTGAATATTTCCCACCCCTTGCATTAAATTAACACCCCGTTTCTTCCTCCAGATGTAAAGCCAAAAGCTCCATGAAGCTATCTTTCTCTTCTTATGGGTGGCCTTGTTGTGGGGCATATATCTAATGTACAGGGTGTCCATAAAGTCTTTCCTGAATTTCAGACCTTTATTGCACACAAACCATGTCAGGTAGAGGTATAAGGTTTTCTTCAAATTCAAAAACAATGACTATAGTTTTTTTTTACATTACTAATAAATTTCAACATGTCCCCCCTTTGTTGCCTGGAGTGTGTCTAAGCAAAATTCTATCTCACACAAGGCATTCTCCAACAACACTGCGGTTAATTTTACTAGAGCTGCTGTTATCCTTGCTTTTAACGACCCAATATTAGGTACTGGTGTACTGTACACTTTATCCTTGATATAACCCCATCAGAAAATGTCAAGAGGGGTAATGTCTGGTGAACGTGGTGGCCATTCTGCAGGCCATCTCTCCCAATCCAGCAGTTGGGGAAGGATGCATCCAGAAAATTACAAAGAACCAAATACCAGCGTAGAGGCACCCCATCTTGCTGAAACAGTACCCTTGGCTGAAACTCTTCTTATTGAGGTGCAGCATAATGCTCCAGCATGTCCAGATAAACAATTGCTGATATGGTGGGTTCAGAAAAGAAAAAAGGTCCAATAACCCTGCTGTGTATTAGACCACACCAAACATTGACTTTGGGGCTGTCTAGCTCATGTTCAATCACAATATGTGGCGTTCTGATCCCCAAATGCGTATGTTGTGTCTATTAACCTTGCACATGTATGAAAAGTAGCTTCATCAGAAAAAACATGCTTAAGATAGTCATTGTCTTCATCAATGCGACTATGAATCTCTGTAGCAAATGCTTCATGTTGGGGTCTGTCATTTGGCTTTAATGCTTGAACAAGTTGAACCTTGTATGCGTGCAGGCGTGCATTGTGCTCTGAGGCATCCGTAGTTCAATTGAAGCATGACAAACCGATTTTCTAGGACTACACTGGAAGGCATCGCACACAGCAACAAAGGATGCATAGCTCGCACTGGGTCTACTGCTTCTCTATAGTCTTCAACACTTCCAGTCTCCTTAAACTTTTTATATCAGTCTTTAATGCTTTTAACATCTAGTGGATTTCATCGATACTCATTTCTGAACTTGCGTTGAACTGCAACGGGTGATTTTGTTGTGTGGTACCATAACACACACAGGGCTTTCTCCTGCAATGACACCATTTCTGCTATTCTTAACTCAGCTGGTGGGTAGAGTGATCACAGTGGGCATCTATAGGCAAGCAAAAGAAACTTTAGTAATTGCTCAACAGAATGTGAAAGTTATACAGTCATATCCACAATAATTTAAAGTTATTAATTTTATTAATCAGGGAATGACTTTATGGACACCCTGTACATTATAGTTTCTATTTTTCAACCTAATTGGGCAACTCAGAAGTCTTTCAGTCACTAAATGTACTTTCTGTATACAAAGGGCAAGTCTGGGGACTACAATCATAGCAACACCATGTTTTCTAATTCCAGCATCTACTTCACAATAAATCAGTCCCTATCTGTCTCCCAAGTCTTGATCAGTGCTTTTGCCTCTATGCATGCTTGCAGCCATTCTTAGTAAATCATGTTTTCTCTCTTTCATCATATCTGGTATTTCATCTTCCTTATTGTTATAAGTGCCTACATTTAATTTGTCCCTGTCGTTTTTCCTAAGACATTTCCAGTTTCGTCTCCTATTTTTATGTCTGACAACTGATCCTTGAGTTTTTTGAGTGATAAAGCTTCAGTTAGCAGGTTGCTAGACCTGTCCTAACCTTTCACTGAATATACTGTCAGTGATTCAGTCGTTTGGTCCATGGCCCATTATTTGATATATTTGGAGCAGCCCTACTAGAGTTTATTTCATAGGGGTTCACATATATATATATATATATATATATATATATATATATATATATATATATATATATATGTATATATATATAAATATATATATATATATATATATACTATATATATATATATATAATATATATATATATATATATATATATACATATATATATACATATAGTATTACTATATATATATATATATATATATATATATATGCCATATATATATATACATATATAGATATTATATATATATATATATATATATATATATATATATATATATATATATATATACATATACATATATTATATATAAAATAAAGGTGATGCCAGAGGTCAATGGAAAGAGGAGAAAGCCAAGATCATTCGGTCTACACTACCCTCTACTTAGGCACAACTGATCATAATAGACCAAAAACATAGTACAAGTAGGCTCAGTATCCAAACTGACATTACAAGATTAGCATAAGGTCCAATTCACTCTACAGAAACGAAAAAATGCCGATGGGCAAGATTAGAGATTTAAGGCAGCCACACACAAGTGGTCAACAGGTGATTCAGTCAGAAAACAATACATTTTGAAAAACAAGGAGGCATATACGACTTAGTAACATCCCAAAAAAAATAGATAAAGGATTTAGGCACGGTGCCTTGTCAAGGTAAATTTTAATCGAAAAACAATACAATTTGTATTAGTTAACATGAAATTTCCAAAAATTTTCCAAAAATGAGTGAAAAAACGAAAATTCGATATAAATATAGCGACCATGAGAGAGAGAGAGAGAGAGAGAGAGAGAGAGAGAATAACCATAAACATGTGGGACTAATCAAGTCGTTGTTAATTCATTTATTTTAAAGTCCTTCATAAACATTTTACAAATATATGGGTCCAGATGGTACAATCCCAGACTAAGATTAAGGTTATTTTTAGTAGTGATTTGTATAATTGCTGATTCCAATAAATTTCTTAAAAAATATTCATTAGACCTAGCAATCTACACAATGAGATTTTTCGCTCAGATGGATAAAGAGTGCATTTGAAGTCTGGGCTGTTCTAATTGAATACTTATACTGCTTAATAGGAACACATAAATTTTTACTTGACTGACCGAAGTAAAAAGATGGGCAATCCTTACAAGGAATTTTGTAAATAATGCTGTTATATTTTACAGGAATATTCTTAAGAGAACACAACATTAACATTAAACCATTTAAAAATTGATTTTATGGTTTCAAATCCACGAAATGAAGCAAGCTAAGTACAATTTTAGGGGTTTCTTTTCATTGCTAACAACACTATAAAACTTTTGGTGAGCTTTTTGATAAGATAAATCAATTATATGAGGTGGTAGCAGAGATCGTTTCCTATCTTTTTTATGTATTCTTTTTCTTGGTCAAGATATTGTGGATTAGTGATCTGCAAAGCACGTAAGAACATAAAAGAAAAAACTGAAATTTTGATATTAAGATGGTGGCCAGAATAAAAATGTACATATGATAAATTATTTGTGGGTTTCTTGTAAATACTGAATTTACATTGGAGAGATTCTCGATGTATTAATACATCTAGGAAAGGGATGACATTGTTATTTTCAATTTCAACACGGAATTTTATGGATGGCACTAAATTATTCAATTTAGACAATAAATCATTTACATCGATATCAACACGTAAGACCACTAAGATGTTATCTACATATCTGTACCATTTTAAGGGGACAAGTGTGATATTCGGGAGGGGTTGTTCTTCAAAAATTCCATATATAAGTTTGAAAGGAGAGGTGATAAAGGGTTACCCATGGCCATACCAAATATTTGTTGGTAATATTCTCCATTAAAAATAAATCTGCATTCATAAATACACAACTTAATCAACGAAATTATGTGACTAACGGACATAGGTAATTCATGCAATGCAAGTTCATTACTTAAATATTCTAGCACTGATTCAATAGGGACTTTCGTAAACAAGGAACATACATCAAAACTGACAAAGATATCACTAGGGTTTAATACAATGTTATTTCATTTTTCCACAAGATCAAGAGAATTCCGGATGTGTGAATTAAATACAGTTCCAAGTAGTGGGGATAATAGTTCAGTAATATATTTAGATAGTCTATAAGCAATTGATCCTACAGTACTAATGATAGGGCGCATAGGTTTGTTTTCCTTATGAGTTTTATCTAGGCCATATAAATAAGGTAATGAGGGACACTTTACAGTTAATTTACACTAGAGTTCTTTTTTATCTTTAAGAATTTGTTTCATAGTGATATTAAAGTTTTTATTACTTGGTCCAGCGGATTCTTTGTGAGTTTTTTGTAAGTTGTTCCATCTTCTAATAAAGTATGCATGCGTTCTATGTAGTCAATTTTGGAAATACACCAAGAGTTGATGGAATTGATAGTGAAATGTTACCACGTGGTGGTGAAAGTATGACTGAATATTGCCAAAGAATTGACAGACTCGTCTGGTTGAGAGAACAGTTTCCAAAGGAATAGTTGAAAGGAAGTACTTTTTTGTGTGAAGATATAGGTGACAGAGGTGAATGCAAACAATTATAGGTCCCGACATCACTGAGTATACCAAAGAAGTTATACAGTAAAATTATGATTGTTTTACATTAAACACGCAATGGCCCTAAACTGGGAAGAACATGTCTGAATAAATTGTTCTTTTTATGAGGCAGTTATATGAACAGCTCAAAGGTGAAGTACTTATAGAGGCGTACTATCTAGCATGTTGATAATATAAGGGGTATAGGGTAAATTATGTAGACAACTTTGTGGATAGTAATATTCAAAGTCAGTGAAAAGACAGTAGACATGGGTGCAGCATTGTGGGTTTAAGATAAATCTTGAATATAGTGTTTAATGGCTGTTGCTTACAATAAGAATAAGGATTAGGGAAAAGAAACTGTAAAAATTAGTGAAAGACTGAAAGTGCTTGCGAGATGATGAAGATGAGAGAAACATGAAGAAGAGTAAGGTTTTGAGGGAAAACAGTGACAAGGAAGAGTATGTTGCAGTTCATCTAGTATGTGTGTGTGAGTGTGTGTGTGCGTGTGTTATGGCATCAGTTTTCGTTGCCATATGTGTATATATGTGTATATGTATATGTGTATATATATAAATGGATGTGTATATGTATGTGTGTATGTTCCAGCATAACTCTGAAATGCATTGAGCAAGTTCACCCAAATTTGATATACATATAGACTTACTATCTTGAAAAGAACACTGGGGGTAAGACATCACTAGCACCAATGGGGCTAGAGTTGGGATGGCTTCCCTGAAACAGGGTTGGCTCTTCCCTTAGACTTAGTAACTTAATAAACTTCAAATTTACCATACCTCATTTTGGTATATGTATGACTTAGTATTTGAAAAAGAATACTGTGAAGTGTAAGACATCACTGACTCCAACGAGGATGGGGGTGGGAAGGGGTGACATGTAAAAAACACAGATAGTAGTGTCTTTCCATAGTTTTCAAGGCTGCTCGGGTGAACTGTGATACTCCCAAAGCCCTGTAAGTCCAAGTTCAGCCCCGAAAGGAATTGAGGGGTAAGAAGGGGTCAGAAGTGACAGATATTATGGTCTAATCCATAGTTTTTGAGGTTGCTGAAATTAAAAGTAACAATTGTAATGCACTTCAAGTTCAAGTTCACCCCAATAGGAATGGGGAGTGAGAAGAGGTGATATATAGAGTGCCAAAAATACTGGGCAAGGTAATTGAAGCAACTATCTTAACACAAAATGGAGAGAGAGAATGAGAGATACTAGGGAGGAAAAAGAGAGAAAGATTGAGGGAGAGCTAGACAGAGTGGGTGAGAGGGACAGGAAGGGAGAGAGAGTAGAGAGGGTATTAGGGAGGAGAAAGAGGGAAAGAGTGATGGAGAGTTGGAGAGAGAGAGAGAGAGAGAGGGAGGGTGTCATCAGGGAAGAGAAAGGGGAAAGAGTGAGGGAAACAGAGAGTGTTTATCACTTACCACTCAGAGTTTTCTTGGGTAGTGCCAGGTTGGTCACCTTGTATTTATTATTATAATATATATTATTAATATATAATTAATATATAATAATATATTTATTATTATATATATATATATATATATAATATATATATAATATATATATATATATATATAAAGATTAGAGATGAGAGAGAGAGAGAGAGAGAGAAGAGAGTTTATTCATACATACAAACACACATACACACCTTTTGTTTATCTGGTAAATTTCTTTCCACTGTATTTCATTTCCTCCTTGACAATGTTTTAGTAAAGACGAAAGGCTATCATTTTCCTGTGATATATATATAATATATATATATTATATATATATATATATATATTTACATATATATATATATTTACATATACACACACACACACACACACACACACATATATATAATAATATATTAAATATATATAATATATATTATATATAATATATAATAATAATATAATATATATTATATATAAACATATATATAGGAAGTATAAGGAAAAAGCATCCTCATCTTTTAACAGTTTATTTCAATGTCGACGTTTCGCGACGAATTCCAAGTGGCATTTTCAAGGCTAAAAATATATAAAATTTGCGAACATTATTACTCAATTTTATTTAATTTATATTAAAAATGTAATGGCAACAGCTCTCGATAAAGTAAAAAGTTAAAAGTTAAAATTCAACAGTACCTTCAAAGGCATACAAATTACAAGTACAGGACTACACTAAAATCTTAGAAACACCTACCTATACAAAAGAATGAGTAAGACTAACAAAAATAAGTAAAAACAGAGTGAGGCAAACCAGCTGCCCAAACTACGCTATGAACAATTTTACAGAGGACGTTTGGGTGTTTAACGACGGTACAATCTTTTTGATAATTAATGACTCTTAAATAGTCAGGTTGTTGTTGTTCCGCAGTTGGCCCAAGATAGAAAAATCCTTGCTGTCAATATAGATTTTACATGTTTTTGAATGATTACGTATATTAGATTGTTCCGGATTAGATAACCTACTACCTGTTCTATGGCTTATGCCCCTGTGGGAATCTATTCGAACCTTCAACAGCTTCTTCGCGCATCCCACGTATGTCCCGTGATCACATCTCGGGCAAGCATATTAATATACGACGCTGGACGAAAGCAGAGGACTGAGTCGGTCTTTGACTCTAAACAGAGATCCAATAGTTAAGGGATTTTTGGGGATAATTTTCAAGTCCACAGCCGGAAACCTCTTTTGAATAATGGATGTGCATGTTCTCCTGAAGGTATCATCATGCAAGAAAGGGAAACTTGCAAACATCTTCAGTCTCGGTACAGTAGATGCAGGTGTTGAATGCACCATTTTTTAATTTAGCAGTTTGTTTAGAGATCTGAAAAAAAGTCGTGAAGAAAAACAATTATCATTAAAATATCTCACCAGAAAGGATATTTCGTCGTGAAAGCTCACCCAGTTTGATGAGTGAGTATAAGCTCTATGGAGGGGGGTTAAAATAGAGTTCCGTTTAAAATTAAAGAAACACGAACTATAAAAAATTATTCCCAAAACAGTAATTGTGTTTTTTCTATACACACCTGTGTAAAAGCCTGAGTCACCTCTGGAGACAATAAGATCAAGGAAGGTAAGCCTGTTATTTACCTCTTTCTCCATAGTAAACCTTATGTTTGGATGTTGTCGGTTGACGAACTCCAGAATGACTCTGCATGGCATTCATAACGAAACAGGGCGAACGTGTCGTCAACGAATCTCCAATAAAATAGCGGAAGGAACCTAATGAGACATTCATCCATTATACGCTCCTCCAGGGAGCACATAAAGATGTTAGCAAACATTGGACCCACTGGTGATCCCATGGCCATCCCTTCAGTCTGCTTATATAAAATGCCATTGAAGACAAAGGTCGTGTCCAGCACGGCCAGTTCCAAAAGTTGTTTAAAAAACTCTCTACTATAATTATTAAAGATTGCATCTTGATCAGGAAAAAGTTTGTTTAATATTATATCAATAGTTTCTCCTACCGGGACGTTTGTAAACAAGGATTCGACATCTAAGCTTACCATATATAAATCTGAGTCCTACCTGAGAATATCCTCTTTGAACTTTGTGGAATTGGTTATCAGAGCAGAGGATAAAATTAACAGATTTTTAAGAACGCTCAAACAAAATAACGCAATTAATGATAACGCTTACCAAGACTTGTTTTCTACTGGATCATCATATGGTGTTTTATTTATATGGTCTCCCCAAGATCCACAAAGGTGGAGTTCCCTTACGCCCAATCCTCTCCTCGCGGAATACGCCTCACTATAAATTAGCCAAATTTCTTGTTCCCTTGTTAGAGCCCTTAACAAAAAACAGCCTTTTGATAACCAATTCCACCAAGTTCAAAGCGGACATTCTCAGGCATGACTCAGATTTATACATGGTAAGCTTAGATGTCGAATCCTTGTTTACAAACGTCCCGATAGGAGAAACTACTGATATAATATTAAACCAACTTTTTCCTGATAAAGATGCAATCTCTAATAATTTTAGTAGAGCGTTTTTTAAACAACTTTTAGAACTGGCCGTGCTGGACACGACCTTTGTCTTCAATGGCATTTTGCGTCACTCTGTTTTTACGTATTTTGTTAGTATTACTCTTTCTTTTGTATAGTTAGGTGTTTTTCAGATTTTAGTGAAGTACTGTACTTGTAATTTGTTTGCCTTTGAAGGTTCTGTTGAATTTTAACTTTTTACTTTTCAACTTTTTACTTTATTGAGAGCTTACATTTTTAATATAAATTATATCCAATTGAGTATTAATGTTCGCAAATCTTATATATTTTAAGCCTTGAAAATGCGATTTGGAATTCGTCGCGAAACGTCGGCATTAAAATAAACTGTTAAAAGATGAGGAGGCCTTACCCTACTACTTCCTTCGTGATAAATCTTTGAGCTCCAGCTCCGGCCCTTGTATATATATATATATATATATATATATATATATATATATATATATATATATATATATATATATGAATATATATATATATATATATATATATATATATATATATATATAATATATATATATATATATATATATATATATCTAGGTCTTGGTTTATTTAAACTCGATGCCTTCTAATGAAAAAAGTTGCAGATAAATATAAACAACAAAACTAATATATTCAGTTTTCACATTTTTTGGACTTAATATCGATAAGTTGTAGTTTCTGTTAGGGTTAAATCTATGTTTAAGTTTGTGAGCGGGTGATATCCGATAATCCTGGATTATCTATGATTTCCATCCTTTTTGACAATTAACCATCTGGTATTATTGATACTTTTGTTTACCTGGTAACTTTCTTTCCAACTGTATTTTATTTGTTCCTTGACAATGTCTTAGTAAAGATGAAAGCACTTGGATTTCTGCCTTCATTTTCCTGTGCAGACAAAGAGGGATATTCAAGAATCCAAAATGAGAGAAAATTTATACGCCAAGTGTTATTGGAGATGAAGCGTGATAGACTTTACTTTATAATGCCAGAGACGTGCAGTTACTTATATTTTTTATTTTTTGAGCCGACCAATGTGTTTTATATGTATAAGCTGTTTTATGTGGCCTATGGCTAGGCAGGGGCTAGCCAGGGTAGTGGCCGAGCTACTGTCATAAATAAAGACTGATAATATGTTCGTTGTGACATTTCTAGGAATTTACAGATTCATCATATTTAACTTCCCATAGAGACAGAATCCGAAGCGATGACCTGAGAAAGCTGACATCTCTTTCTGGGATGGTGTGATACGAAGATGCTTACTTAAGCGGGTCAATGTTCATTCTGTGGATATGTGGGTTCATGAGGGCTTGTTCAAGGTGCCTTTGAAAACTGGCTACAACCAGTTGACGAAGTGTGGATTCGTGTGTGCGTGTACGAACTGTCTATTCATAACGGGAGTTTTAGGCAGAAACTAGGGAGACAGCTACAGGAGAAAAGGCAGAATGTTGGGGTAGCTCTGCGAAAGTCTATTTGTTTCAGTGTTAAAGTTCCAGGCTGCAATGGGTGACTTATCATACTTTAGCCAAAGGGATGGCTTGTTGTCTGTTTGACATTTTGTAAAGATGTTCCATTTTATTTAACCTTTTGACTTTGTCTTTACAATTGTGTGTGTGCTTACTAGTGTGTTCTCCTGTCTTTTAAACAGGCGGTTCAAGTGAGGGGACAGAGTGTCCTAGTGAGGGGACCGAGTGTCCTAGGGGACCGAGTGTCCTAGTGAGGGGACTGGATTTTGGAGAAGAGATAATTGGTGTGACTAATTACTGATTAAGACATTTGAATGGCGGGGGGTGTGGGGGTTATCTGAGTTAGTTGTCTGTAGGACTTGAACTATTTTCATTGCATTGTTGATCTTTTAAGAACTTGAGTTATTCAACTAATGCTTTACTTTGTATAAACGTATATATTTTTTGTAACTCCGACTCTGATTTAATGACCTGATGGAATGGAGAGAGAGAGAGACCTTACCTTACAGACCTTACATCTTGTTCGGGTTGCCCCAGGTCCCTCAGTGTGAGGCACCTCTAATGTCTACCAGAGAGTTGCTAGTACATCTTCCGGTATATTTTGCTTCTTCCAATCTTGGATGGTCTGGGATGCAGTTTAGATATTTGTCGAGCTTATTCTTAAACACATCTACGCTCACTCCTGATATATTCCTCAGATGAGCTGGCAACGCATTGAATAGACGCTGCATTATCGATGCTGGTGCGTAGTGGATTAATGTCCTGTGTGCTTTCCTTATTTTTCCTGGTATAGTTTTGGGCACTATTAATCTACCTCTGCTTGCTCTTTCTGATATTTTTAGTTCCATGATATTTTCTGCTATTCCTTCTATCTGTTTCCATGCCTGAATTATCATGTAGCGTTCTCTTCTCCTTTCTAGACTATATAATTTTAAGAATTGTAGTCTTTCCCAGTAGTCTAGGTCCTTAACTTCTTCTATTCTAGCTGTAAAGGACCTTTGTACACTCTCTATTTGTGCAATATCCTTTTGATAGTGTGGGTACCATATCATATTGCAATATTCAAGTGGACTACGAACATATGTTTTATAAAGCATAATCATGTGTTCAGCTTTTCTTGTTTTGAAGTGCCGTAACAACATTCCCATTTTTGCTTTATATTTTGCCAACAGAGTTGCTATTTGATCATTGCATAACATGTTCCTATTCATCATCACACCAAGGTCTTTAACTGCTTCCTTATTTGTGATGGTCTCATTATTAGGTCCCTTATATGCATATAGCTTTCTTTCTCTGTCTCCATAATTTATTTATTCAAATTTATCAGAGTTAAATACCATCCTATTTACCTCTGCCCAATCATATACTTTGTTAAGGTCTCTTTGTAGAGCGTTCCTATCTTCATCACAAGTAATTTCTCTACTTATTCTTGTGTCATCTGCGAAACTACTCACTACCGAATCCTTCACATTATTGTCTATGTCTTCAATCATAATAACAAACAGTATTGCAGCTAACACCGTACCTTGCGGCACACCGGATATTACCTTGACTTCATCCGATTTCTCGTCGTTTGCAATAACTATCTGTTTTCTGTTGTGTAAAAATTCTTTTAACCATCTTCCTACTTTATCCACGATATTGTGTTTTCTAATTTTCTTCGCTAATATATTATGGTCTACTTTATCAAAAGCTTTTGCAAAGTCTAAATAAACCACATCTGTTTCATTTCCGCTTTTCATATTTTTGAATATGTTCTCACGGTGGACTAACAGTTGGGTTTGTGTACTTTTTCCGGGTACGAAACCATGTTGTCCTTTATTAAACAAATTATTTTTTTTATTAAATGTTTCATAATATTTTTCTTCATTACCCTTTCATACACTTTCATAATATGTGATGTTAGACTCACAGGCCTATAATTACTTGCCTCTAGTCTTGATCCACTTTTGAAAGTAGGGTAATATATGCTAATTTGTGCTCATCATAAATCTTGCCTGTATCTACACTTTGTCTTAATAATATTGCAAGTGGCTTTGCGATAGAATGAACTACTTTCTTTAACAAAATAGCAGGAATTCCATCAGGCCCTGCAGCAGCTCCATTTTTAATTTCATTAATAGCCTGCACAATATCAGCTTCATTAATATCTATGTCAGCTAAATATTCACTATTTTCATCCCTTACTTCTATATCATTATCTTCATTATCTATTCTAGGGGTGAATTCTCTCTTATATCGTTCTGCCAGTATGTTGCAATTTCCTTTTTTTCATTCGTTAATCTCCCTTCAATTCTCAGAGGGCCTATTTCTATTCTTCTTTTATTCATCTTCTTCGCATATGAGTATAATAGTTTGGGTTTTGCTTGATATTTAATAGGGTTTTTTCTTCCAAGTCCCGTTTTTCATTTTCTTTTGATTGTATAATCTTTTGTTCTGCATTTTCTATCTTACTTTTTAGTTCTATAACTTTCCATGCATTTTTTTCTTTTGCAAGACCTTTTTTCCACTTTCTGATTTTCTGGAACAAGATCCTTCTGTCTCTTGGTATGCATGAATGATGTTTACTTTTCTTCTTCGGTATATATTTTCCACTATTTTCTCCAATATTTTATATAATATCTCCGTATTTACCCTCTCTTATGTCATCACTTACGAAAATGTTATCCCAATCTTTGTTTAATTCTTCATTAATTTCTGACCATTTTATATTTTTACTGTAGAAGTTGTATTTTCCATATCCTTCCCACTTTTTCATTTCTTGCTTATCTCTATTTTCACTTGCTTTGGAATGAACTGTTAATTCTATGACATTATGGTCTGAAATATTCGCATTATAAACTATTATTTCTTTAACATAATTCATCTCGTTCACAAATACTAGGTCTAAAGTATTTTCCTTTCTTGTTGGCAGGTGATTTATTTGTTGAATGTTGTATTCTAGTAGCATATCTAATAGCTTTTCAAATTGCCTCTTATCTTCTGCACTACTATTACTCTCTTTTTTATATGTATAAGTACAACCACAGTCTCCTATTCGTTCTTTCCATTCTACGAAAGGAAAGTTGAAGTCACCAGATAGGAGAATAGTCCAGAGAGAGAGAGAGAGAGAGAAGGCTTTTGCCAGTGATCGCTTTGAGAGAGAGGAGAGAGAGAGAGAGAGACGAGAGAGAGAGAGGAGAGAGAGAGAGAGAGAGAGAGAGAGAGAGAGAGAGAGAGAGACTGAGGTTACCAGTTCGCCTTACGCAATGGCTATACGCATACCAAATATTAAATACTGGGGGGACGACGCTGGTAATAGTTTGGTGGGCAGCGGATAGGTAACACATATATTCACACACACACACACACACACTAACATATCTATTATATATAATTATATATATATATATCATAATATATATATATATATACTATAATATATATATATATATATTATAATAGTATATCTATATATATATACTTATATATTATATTAATATTATATTATATATATATATAAGATATAATATATAGATATATAATATATATTTATTTTTATATACAAATATATATATATATATATATATATATATATATATATATATATTATATATATATTTACAAATTCCCATTTACAAAACTAGATATTTAGAAAGTATATAGCTAATAGAACCAGTTGAATTGATAATTAAACGAATAGGGAAGTCTCTTTTATGGGTCTTGATTAATCCGTACATGTAAGGTAAAGATGGACCAACTGTCGTCACTTTCTCTTTTACTGAACAGAACTCCTTTAGTATAGTTTTTATTCTAGAGCTGAACCTTTCTGTGACATCAATTAATGGGTTTTTCCGTAGATTTTAGTAAGTACTAAAGTCAGATAATAAGTTTTTTATTTTTTCCACGTTACTAATTTTATCCATTGCTACAGCACAATTGGATCTGTCAGCTCTAGTAATATGCAAACTTTTATCTTCCTTCATTTCTTGAATTGCATCGATAAACCTTTTCTGGAAATTCAGTATTTTATTAGGTCTTTGAAGTAATCCGAAAAAAGTCCTTTTAACTAAATTCATTGACGGTGATATAATTGTGTTTTTCTTTTCCAGTTTGGATATCTCTGAAATGATGTTTCTGCACGAATCCTCATCACTAATAGCATACGATAAACCATAACCTAAAGCACATTCAAGATTCTGGTTCAGTTCTTTGCTTAAAAGATTTATTATACAATCATTTTTGTTTATTCCAGTCACTTATCTCAATGAGCCTTTTTAATTTGTGACCCAGGTGATGCACTAGTTTGTTTAGTTTGAATCTAAGGTTATTATAAAATTTTGTTCAGTAGGGATGTTCTCCAATCCAGGGGAGTATTGTTCATGAAATTAAATGTCATTTCTCAATTTCTTGAAAATATCAAATTTAAGCCTTTTTGTCTTTTCTATATGATTTTTGAGGGAGATCACACGTAATTAAGGAGATTCACTGTCTACTTATAATTGCCTAGGTAATAATGACTTTGGGATCACTTGCTCTTGTAGACACTTTTGCAGGAATTTTCTTTGCAGCTGAGTACTATTTGCTTTAACCAGTGTCCTTTGGAAATTGAAGAGAACATCTACCAGAAAAGGGAACAGGAGTTGAAAGTTTTGCGTGACATCCATATCCAATGTAGCATGAAGGAACACGTACTTGAGAATATCCTTTCTCTGTATACCATTTCATCCTAATTTCATTCCTGCTGTACCCATTTTTAAAACTATTGATATTAACCCTTAATGGACTGATTGATTCTCGGGAATAGTAAGAACAGTTTTAGGGTGGTGGACGGATTGATCCTGTAGATAAACAATATTACGCACCATTGATTTGGAAAGAATTGGGCGGGAAAGAGGTGCCAATACTTTTATATCCCATAAATTCCCTAATGACAATTTTTGCACTGGCTAAAATCACGAATCTGATTGTCTCAGGACTTCAGTCCTGCTTCTGACATCAAGGGGGAATGTAGTGCGTCTCTCCCTCTCACATGATTTCTTTTTGTAAATTTTCTCGTAAGTATAATAAGGGGTTGCTGTTGGTTTTTGTTCTTGTCTCTTATGATATTATGTCGGTTATAAATGTAATTTTGCAAATAAAACTGCAAAGAAATATTAGAAAAAACATGTAAAAATAAAAAAAGTTACTGAATCATCGTTCTCAGTAAATTTACATAAATATTTTTCAACAAATATGCTAAGAATTTGTTAGTGATTTTATTTCTTATCTGTTTTGATATAATAAAAGCTGTAATTATAATTTTACAAAATGAAATAAAACTATTCATTAGCAAAAACATACAAGTTGGTAAAATTTACAATTGTCTTGTAACAGATGTCCCACAAGGGGTTGTAAACAGTCATTTTCAACTTCTTGTGGAAGGTAGGAAAAATTTTTTTAGAATTTTTTTTTTCCACCATGTGCTTTTGCACATCTTCCTCTTTACATTGATGTGTTTTTTTTCGTAAACTGGCTGACCTCAAAGTTTACCCGGCCTGAGGAGCTGCATATCGACATATTTACCAGTCCAGTAAGGGTTAACTTTGTGGTTAGATATAATATTTTGAGAGATAAACTAATACAGAATAGCCTGCCAAATTCAAATAATATTGTATACAGTATTCCTTGTAAACAAAGTAATAAGATTTATATTGGACAAACTTCTAAAGAACTAAAGGTAAGATGCTCTCAGGACAAATATGATATATCAAGAGGATTAACAAATAATGGCATTGTGGATCATTGGCTTAAGATAGGCCATGCTATCAATTGGAATAATTCCTTGATAATCTACAGGGTCAAAGATCACCGAAAAAAGTATCTGCTGGAGTCCCTTTTTATTGAAGCCATGTCAACAAGGAATTCAAATCTCCATCCTGGATTATACCTTGATCCTCTTTCCTTATCTCTTTTGCTTAAAGAACACGCCACCCAGATTAACCCTTACTGGACAGGTAAATATATCGATATCCACCTCCTCAGGCTGGGTAAACTTTGACGCAAACCACTTTAGTGAAGAAACCACATCATTCTTCAGAAAATGGGGGTTTACGGTATGCCTTTCCATCAGCCCATTACCCCCAGTCCAATGGAAGGGTTGAAGCAGCAGTCAAAACGCCAAGAGGATCATCAGGTCTAATATAGGCAAAGGAGGCAGCCTCGATTGCAACAAGACATCTCTGGCAATTCTTTACCTCAACACCCCTCCTAATGGGTTCGACAAGTCCCCAACACAGCTTGCCATTGGTAAGGAGCTCAGGGATGGAGTGCTGATGCCCAGACAGCATTACAAGGTGGAGAGACACTGGGATGAGGTAATCTGGCAGAGGGAGCTACAAATGGCAGAGTCCCAAGAGGATACCCAACCACTTGATAGGACCAGGGAGCTTCTACCCCTTGTTGTAGGCTGCAGGGTAAGAGTGCAGGATCCTTTAACAAAAACCTGGGACTGATTTGGGTTGCTAGTGGAGTCTAAGGGCCAATGGCAGTTTCTCATTAGGCTGGATGGAAGCAGTTGGGTGCCACTTAGAACAGAAAGCACCTGAAAGTGCAAAATCGACAGCCCGCAATGTTGTCAGCCACTTCCCCACACCTGGAACCTGCTCCACCTCGTCCAAAAAGGTGGATAGTGCAATCCTCGTGGATGGGCGAGTATGTCATGGGTGATATTGAGTGCTAATCCATGCTCATGCTTGTGCCACATTGTAAAATTGTGTGTTTTTGTCCCCCATGCTTTTTTTGTCTTGTTTTTGATAAGCCAAACTGGCTACCATTAAATTTTGCAGATATATTTTTAAGCATATTCATATTGCTGCCATGCATATTCTTGTATGTTGTGATACCTATGCATAAGCCATTACTTTTTTCCTATGGGGATTTTTTTTCTATATATTCTTTTTGTGTATATATGTATTTAATACATATTTGCTTATTGCCACCACTGATTACTATTTGTATTTATTATTATGCCATTCTGCCATGCCATAATCTTGGGGTGGGTGGGGGATGTAGGATGGTTGAATGTGTGTAATGTCTGTTGCCAAGAGGGCAGCGTGATTGGTGCCAATGTTGCCCCACATGTCTGCACCTCACTTGCAGTCACACCTCTGTATGGACTGGACGTGTAATAAAACACTGGAGTGATACACAGGTTTCCTTTTGTTTCCTACAGGGTCTGTCAATCATTTCCGATTTTTATAGTGGCAAATATACAAAAATTCACTTTTATA
>NC_087217.1:41489496-41521996 GCF_015104395.2 Macrobrachium nipponense | reverse complement strand
TTCTAACTTGGAATATAACCTTCTTTTGGGGGGAGGCGAGTCTATGGTAAAAATTTGGTAGCCCTAGCTGTCAACTCCGAGAGTTGTAAAAAAATGAGGGGGTATGAATAAGATTGGATTACTCTACACCCCATAATATCTAGCAGGGGCTCTTTCTTGTGTAAATTATCCAAACGGCTTGCAGACCAGTTATCACCCTTTTTAGGAACATTCTCATCCTCCCACGTTAAACATGCAGAGGATTTGATATAAAAGTTTAACAGTTTAAATATCCCCTCAAATAACATCAAATTGCTCAGCCTTGACGTCGAATCATTATTTCCAAATTCACGACCGCCGACGTGTTGTCCTTTCAAAATAGGAAGTTACAACCATATGAAGAACATTTCCTCTTGGCATTGAGAAAACAATAAAACTAATCAACCTGTGTACAACTAACAATGTCTTTTCTTTTAATGGTAATTTTTACAAGCAAAAATTTGGCAGTCCCCTATCTTCCCTTCTTGCAAACCTATACATGGAATATTTCGAAACAAATTTTGTCGTCCATCAAACCCCGCAATATTATCTGGCTTAAAAACAGTAGATGATAATTTCACTTACTGGGATGATAGCGTGGGAGATTTCAGTGAATTTTTCCATCAACTGAATTCGCTAGTTCCGACCATAAAATCTAAAACAGAATGGGAAAAGGACGGGAAATTGCCGTTCCTAAACGTACTAATCATAAGAGAACAGAACAGATACGAGTTCACAGTACACAGGAAACCCACTTTCGCTATTTCATATATTCATTTCTTAAGTTAAGATCATGGTCGGGGTCAATTTATTCCTCAGGGGGCTTAGAATATGTTCAAATGGGTAAGTAGATAAAGAATTCAACACGATCCGCCAACACCTAATACAACTACTTTACCAACCATACATGATCGAGAAGGCTATTAATAAAACGAATACGATATACTAAAGAGGTTCCACTCGCAATAGACAAATAGATTTCAACAATAAAATAAAACTTCCATGCGATGAAAACATCCAAAAAGCTTCAGAACACTTCAAGTTAAATAATCTTTTCATTTTCCATTATCCCCAATGCATTAACTTATACTGAATTAAAAGAGAAGAAGCCAGAGTTTACAAGATACCGTGTAGCTACTGTAATGTGATTTACGCTTGGGAAACTGGTAGATCCATCTCGCAAACATTAACAGAGCACAAAAGATCAGTGCGATATGCATCAGAGAACTCTGGGATTTTCCTACATATTAAGGACAAAGGCCATACTCTGGAGTGGGACGGAGCTGGTTTTCAAAAGTAGCTGTCCGTACAAAAGGAAGAGGCTGGAATCTGCTATCATTCATCAAACCGACAATATGAACCTGACAGGACGACACTGAAAATCGGATGACATCGATGAGTTAATCCTTGGGCCTCTTCTCAAGCATCCTTCCCGAGTCACTAATAGAGACTTACTGCTTTGTATACGTATTCTCTTGCAAGACATCCTATGTCCATATTTTACCAGTGATCAGGAGCACAGAAGGAAGTGCTCGAAATATATGGTTGTAACGTTCAAATAGTGTTTCATGGGCCTTTTTATCTTCATATTATACTGTCGTATTATTGTAAAAGACATTCATAGATATATATATATATATATATATATATATATATCTATATATATATATATATATATATATATATATATATATATATATATATTATATATATATACTATATATATATATATATATATGTGTGTGTGTGTGTGTGTGTGTGTAATTGTATTAGCCACAATGCCCTTTTAACGTCTTGAGTTCTTCGCGCTTTTTGGATATGCCACGAACCCAGGTTACCATAATCACGACGAGGTCTTAACGTGACCTCGTCATGATTATGGTAACGCGGATTCGTTTCCCGCTAGTGGACAACATAATTTCTTCATATATCTTGCACTTGGATCTCAAGGCTTTGTAGTGACATGCATATCGAAAAAAGCGTGAAGAATTCGAGAACTGAAGAGGATATTGTAACTATGACAATTACATTTATATCTGGTGAAAAGTGACAGGTAGATTCTAACTACATATAGTATATGCTATATATATATATATATATATATATATATATATATATATACATATATATATATATATATGTGTGTGTGTGTTATATATATATATATATATATATATATATATATATATATATATATATATATATTTATATATGTGTGTGTATGTGAATATATATACATATATATATATATATATATATATATATATATATATATATATAATATATATATATACATATATATATACATAATGCCTACATTATACATATAATTCGACGGTCAATTAGGTCTCGGTTTAATTCAGACTTTGAGCATACTCCTACTGTGCTCTCAATAAATGCTTGGTTTTCTCTTGTAGTTGGGTTCGATATTCGGAAGTTTTTAATTTATGCCTGTCTGCATGTAGTACACGTGTTATTAGTTATATAGAAAATTGGTTAGTCTTATTATTTAATTAATCCTGATAGCTTTTTTTCTTTAAAAGTTTTTTGATAATTAATATATACAATAATATTCTTCAGAAACGAAGATTAGAATCCATGTGAACGTGTGGTGTTACATTGAGAATTCTCAACTTGAAATTTCAGTGTCAGGACAAATAACGAATGAGTTCCAAAATTTGATCGAAGGTCGTTATTGAAGGTGATGTCATGAAACGAATGTTCTGGCTTCCTTAGAGTTTGGACTTGGCCATTTGATAAGAATGATGTTCTGCTCTTTTTTTGGAACCGCTCCCTCTGACAAAAAAAAATATGTGTCGGCCATCTCACTACTTTACGTCAAGAACTAGTAGACGCCATTTCTACGCGAAGGTGTAAGGGTAAGTACCTGTTTCGATCAATCCATTTTATAACGTAATGTTTTGTGTATAAGGAATCACGCCCAGATATTCGGTAAGTAAACCAATGATCGTATATGATTGTGTATTTTCCTCAAAGGTTAGAGCGAGACAAAGATGACCAAATAAGAGTCCGCCGAGTTTCAATAAGCCTCTTAAACCCTGGGAATTAGAGAAAGTATTGATTACGAGCGGCCTCTGAGTAACGGATGGAGACGCATTTTACCTGCAGCAAATCCTCAGTATTAGAGAGAGAAAGCCTCTCGCGTCTGGGACCAAAACCCCGAACGTGCTTCCACCCAGTTGACTAAGGACTCGTGTCACTTCACTTTTATTTTGTGCTTCTTTACTGCAACTTTACATCTATCTCCCTGAATATGGACTTTCTTCGACATATCCTTATACCCGTTCTATCAATCCTTATACCCCTTCCTTACATCACAATAATGATGGAAATAACTTCCTAATTGAGTTTTAACGAGAGTAGCAGTCAAGTGAATTGGATTGGTTGCAAGGATGCAACTTCTAACCATGACTGTAGCTATAGTTTCAGTTATTTATTCAAGCCACTTGTTTACTTCAGTTTTCCTTAACATTGTATACCAACACGTTTATGACTTCTTTAACGTCGGCAGTGACACTCCACGGAATGTAGTCAAATCGTTCCGAAAGAAGTGACCCAGGTAGAATTAGGGTAAATTAAACGCAGGCCGCTAATTCCCGGCCTGGACCATGGTTTCGTGCGGCAGCGTTCTCATTTAAATGCTGTGTGACACGCTCTCCTGCACACTGAAGGTCGTCCGTGCGTCCGTCCGTCGTGCCATCACAGCCACACGACACTGTCGAGTGTGTGAATGGCTGCTTCGTGTGTTCTGTGTTTGGGATCCATTTAGCATCCCCTGTGGAGATTAAAGAGGAGCGTTTAAGTCATTCATATCATGCCCATCCATTAGAATGGGATGGCGCGATTTGGATGTTTGATTACGTTCACCCATTTATATCGGGAGACGACACCTTTTGGGAGCGTTACTTCCTCTCTCACTCGTTTCCAGGAAGTATTTCATACCATACGTAGCAATCTTTTCAATTTCGGTCATTTATTTCCTAGCGAATGGTGTTTTTTCAAAAGAGAAAATATAAGCCTCACCGACGTTCTTCGATAGAGAAGAAAAAGGGGTTTTATAAAAACTTAAAAACATTATCTTTTTCTCTGGAACAAGTCTTATTTCTTTGGGTTGAAACAAAGGCTCCTGTCTTGATATAACTGAAAAGATAGTGTTCAAAAGTAAGATGGTAGTTCCAGATATAGAAGAAGTGAAAGAATGCAGCATCTTAACGACCTTTATAACTAAAATAATGAATGATTAAGATTACGATGAGATTTATTTTGAATGTTCATCTTTGATCTTTGCTATCTAAAGCATCCGTAAAAATTCGAGAACATGGTCAATTGTTTAGTTTTTTTATCAAGTCAACATTGATCTTGATATTAGCATCAAAAATGGTACCAACTAATAATTGAGACTGTCAATTAGGTATTTTACTGAACTGTAAGATGGAGTATTTCTGGATCTAATATGTTTGTGCGCTTTTAAAGACGCATTTAAATGACAAAAATCTGGAATGCGAAAGGGCAGTTGTTTAGTCTAGTATCATCTCATTTTTCAAAAGTAAAACGTTAAACAAACGGGCAAAATAATGAAAAAAAAAAATAGCTCATCATAGATATAATATGATCTAATGAGTACCATAACACTCGTACTAAGCATTTTTTTTGTTTTAATTAACTGGAATAACGAGCAGAAACTTTCAGTTGCTCCAACTTCACGTAAAGAAATATATTAGAATCTGTATTTTTCGTACTCAGGACAGTAACTTTACTACTAATCGAGGTTTATGTAAATCACATCAAGTTGCCCTTCACGTTTCTAACCAGCAATATAGACACAAAGAGGCCGTTAATTTACACATTTCTTTCCCTCACTGAATACGTGTATTTAGATATGGGTATATGTATATTTGTAGTTATACATATATAGATTTTGGGTGTGGGTTTCATGTGTTTGTACATTTCTGTGCACATGTAAGGCATGTGAATGTACATGTGTGATTTGTTTTTATGAAATACTATTGTATGTGTGCTTTAGTAAGTCGCAGGGCCGAGGTCAAGGTACCAGCAACTCGGGTAATAGTCGCCCGGGGCGCCACGTGCTCCGAGGAGCGCCATCAAGGAGGTCCCATTGGATGTCACGTGGTTGGGATCTTTCAGATAAAAAGACAAAAATGGGAAAATGATAAATAAATTGAAATAGGAAAACAAAATGTTAAATTTCTTGAGTGCAGTAAAATTTTCGAGAGCCTGATTAATAATTCTCTCTGTTCTGTGATCGAACTGACAAAGACAAGGAATCCGAGAAACTCTTTATGAACTGTCAGAAACTCAATGTGACATGAAGCAGAGACTCTTGTAACAAAAGAGTAATAATGAATGTCTGGTATGATACCTTTAGCAGAGTAAATATTGTCAGCAAAACTATGCAGAACAACTCTTTGGAACTCTCTGCCGCAGTTTCATTAATGAATAGTGTCACAGATTACTTGATTAATTATCGTGCAAATGGATACGAAATGGCTGTTTGAATATGATTGCACTGACGAGTTCCAAATGCAGATGATCCAGAAAAGAAATGTAAAAATCATGTGTTCAGTGTCATACTCGACAGAGCTATTAATTCTTTATCAGAGATTTGAACAGTTACAAAGTTTCAGTAACACATGGGGATTTTTAGGTAACCTAGGTCTGCCGGATAAAAATAAACTCCAATTAACGTGGCAAGGTTTGAGGATAAGTTAAGGTACCAAGAAAATAGTGACATTAATGGATGTGATCCCTTGACTGAACTGGATGCTGCAGTCTGTTCATTTGTTCATACTTTCTTTTAGAAGAAAATTCGTCACAGCTACAATTCTTATCATCATGAACTTACAGATTTGAATCAGTGGCGGATTTTGGGGGGCGGTCGCTCCCCGCATCCCTTCAGCTATGAATGTCGTCTCTAAGAGTGGATTATTATTATCAAACTTTAATGCCAACAAAAATCAAAATATATAATCATAATAACAGTAGTTGTTGTTAGCAATAGTAGTGTAATCAAGTGTAAAATAAAGAAAAATAAAAAACCAACGATGAAACAGGGCTGGGAAGGTCCAGAGGGACTAATAATATAATACGAGAAAGGAAGAAGAACAGAACAGTAAATAAATGTGGAAAGTAATGAAACAAAATTCATAAGTTGCAACAGAGAGAGAGAGAGAGAGAGAGAGAGAGAGAGAGAGAGAGAGATATGAGGGGGAGGAGGGAGACTCTTTCTGGAAACGGATGCGTACACAGTCAATGTTTATAGTTGTAAGTCTTTGTTGGATATGACGCACTGTCTTAGAGTTTCCAATCTCAATCTGTATCTAATTTTTCATAATAACCAGCATAAAAGTACCAAAATTTGACCCAAAATACTTGTGAAATGTCATAGGCGTTTTCCTCCCGGCCCCTGGGGCATTTTCTGAAGTCTGTACAAGTGTACACGTAGGTATAAATGGCTCTGCCTGCTAGCGTATTACCAACAACGATTACATGAATAACCTTTGAAAATGCACCTGTAACGCACTTGCAGCTGCTTGAAAGAAGGCTACTTTATAATCAATTGATGCCAATTAATTGATTTGCCTTTTAAGGTACACTATAAAAGGCAAATGGTGCAATAAGTTTAGGTGAATGGTAACACTGTATACACCTTGCCAATATTGTCTATAATTCCACTTCGCATAGTCAAGATAATAATTTTAAATGCATAACATTTTTACGTCATATTTAGCTGAGACATATATATACTTGTATTTTACATGACATTTTTAATATTTTTGAATACTAATAAGACAAAGCAATACTTAGAAATTATCAGCAAATGTTTCATTTGCCGCAAATAAAACCTAGAATTGTTTATGCTTCGAAGCAATCTTCAAAAAGTTAAGGCAGCTCATGAGGTGCTTGAAGCTCGTGTGAACCTCACATAATGCTAGATTTTCTTCACATTTGTAAAGAAAACGCATCAAAATTACTGTATGATGTTTCATATTTATTATATATACGTAAATACTGTTTACAATATTGTTTGAATTTGGAGGGCTATTCTTAATTGCATACTGTATTCCTTGTAGAGCATGTAATAAGTGTTATATTGGGAGACTTCCAAAGAACTAAAAGCAAGATTCTTTCAGCACAAATATGCCATTTGAAGAGGATTAACTAATAATGCCATTGCGGATCATTGGCTTAACATAGGCCTTGCAATTAACTGGGTTAATTCCTCGATAATCTGCAGGGTCAAAGATCACCGAAAAAGGAACCTGTTCGAGTTGGAGACCGGTGTCCGGTAATTTCATAGCAGTAATGACATCGTGGTAATTTCATCACATGGTAATTACATCTCATACATTTTCACCGCATTGTAATTATATTGCAATATATCACATCGTCAGTAATTTCATCGTAAGGTTTCTTTCATCACGCAATGCCAAAGAATAAATGAACAATAAAATATAATTCCCTTTCTTTCTGTAAAACGTCCAAGTATTACTGTTATAGTTGTTGTCGAGATCAAAGTATCTAACTATTAGCAAACGGCTTGCTTGTTGCCTTTTCCTATATAAGTAATTCTTCATAAAAATTTTCGGTTTTTGTAATTATCTTGTTTTCTGAGTGATAAACATTTTCTGTTTTTGTAAATAACTAAAACTAAATCCAACAAGATGTCTCTGCAGTACGTCGTAAGCATAAGGAATAAGAAAAAGTTCATTGATAATAGTCATCTATTTGTGAAAGAACGAACAAGTGGCGAAAAAACTATTTGGAAATGCGACCAATTTTATAAAACAAAGTGCCATGCAAGTGTTCATCCAAATGAAGATTCCATTACAAAACGATTGTGAGAACACAATCATGCAGGAGATATTGCTCGCGTTGAAGCTGCTAAAATGATTAACTTAACTAAAGAAAAAGCAATCATAACTCAAGAACCAACGCATTGCATCATAACCCAGGCGTACGTTGGAGTATCCCAAGCAGTTGTGGGTCAGCTACCACCACCTCAGTACGTAAAAGGAATATACGAAATGCTAGAAATACCGCTGCACAAATTCTTGCAAATCCAGGATGTTTACTCCAGTTACGTATTCCTCCGCATTTCTTCTGTTCGACAGTGATGATGGATCACACCGGATCATTTTATTTTCCACTCGGAGAAATCTTCAAGTATTATCTAGTGCAAGCAACTGGTATGCAGATGGGCTTTCAAAACATTACCCCCTTAATTTAAACAACTATACACTATACGTTTTGCCTCTTGTTTTCGTTTTAATGAGCAACAAAACTGAAGATAGTTACACTAAGCTTTTGTCAGAATTAGAACTTTTAGAGCCAACCTTATCACCAACCACGATTATGACTGATTTTGAACGTGCAGCGATTAATGCTTTTAGAGCAGTTTCTTCATTCAGATCAAAAAGGTTGCTTTTTTCACTTCTCCAATGTTTATTTTGATCCCTTCAACCAAATGGTCGGCATCAGTTGTACGAAGTGATGCGGAATTCGCATTAAAAATGCGGTTAGTATTTTTGAATATGTAATTGACAATAATGATTTTGCTGTGGAAGTCCAGCCTGTCTTAGATTACGTTGAGGATACGTGGATTGGAGGGCCAAATCATCGCTTAGTACGTCGACCCCCTCGTTTCGATCATGTGCTATGGAATTGTTTTGATGCAGCCAAATTATGTGCTTCTAAGACGAACAATGCATGTGAAGGGTGGTATCGCTGGTTCAGCGAATTGATTGGGACATCTCATCCTACCATCTGGAAATCTTTAGAAATCTTTAAAAAGTGCAAGCGAGAAATGAAGTAATAATGGAACAATATACAGCAGGTGCGGAAATTCCCCGTAAGAAAAGGAAATATAAGGATACTAAAAGTTGTTTGGTGAATGACAGAAAAGTTATAAACGTTCTGAACTAAATATGCTGTAAAACATGCTTAGATATGTTTAAAACGTTTTACAGTTGATTATCCAATTAGATTTTCCAATTAGATTTTCTAACACTAAATATATATATTTTACTTTTTAAAATAAAACAATTCATGCTTAAAAAGGACAATCATGAAAAGCATAAAAACAAATAAAAATCATTAATCTATGAAAAATCAAGACGATGAAATTGCTTATGTAGGAAAAGTCAACAAACAGGCTACTTGCAAATGGTTAAATACTTTGATACCAATCAACAACTATAACAGTAATACGAGGAACGTTTTACAGAAAAACGATTACATTATATCTTATTGTTCATTTATTTTTTGTCTTGTACGGTTAACTTACCTTGCGGTGAAAGAAACCTTACGAAGAAATCACTGACGATGTGATATATTACGATGTAATTACAATGCGGTGAAAATGTATGAGATGTAATTACCATGCGATGAAATTGCCACGATGTAATTACTGCGATGAAATTACAGTGAATCTGATGACCAATTTTATCGAAGGTACGTCAACAAGGAATTTGAATCTCCATCCAGGAATTATACCTTGATCCTCTGTCCTTATCTCTTTTGCTAAAAGAACATGCCGCCCAGATTAATAAACTGTAACCCCGCCCCCTCTTTCTGTTTTTGTATATAAAGACCTGTTAACTACTTTTATATTCATAATTACCTTGAAAATGAAGAATATACTATGAAAGTACTTGTTCCAAGTCCATGTTTCACTTTCCTTTCTACCGTGGATTTAAGGATATTCTCAAGTACGTGTTGTTCCTTCGTCCTACATTGTGTGTGTGTGTGTGTATATATATATATATATATATATATATATATATATATATATATATATATATATATATATGTGTGTGTGTGTGTGTGTGTGCATGTATGCATATATGTACGTATGTGTGTCACTTTATCTGCGTTAATTGAATATTCTACCCACGGTCTATAGCCCTTAGTTCTACTAAGCAGCGTGTAAAAGAACTATTACTAATACTCCTATAACAGCAATCCAACATTAAGTACTACTACATGTACCACAAATACTCCTACCATTTTCCATTACCGATATAGTAATTTTAAAGTAATATTGGAACTCTTGCTTTTCTTACAAGCTTTTGGTTTAAGCAAATACTTGCTTGTCATTCATCAGGGCCTGTGCATAACATGACCTGTCCATGCTCACTTTTTATTCCTGACCTTCATTAAAATGCGTTCAAAATTATAGTTTCCAACTGCTCTCGGCAGGAAATCCTTTCTCTTCAAGACAGAGATAGTCATGACGCTCCGCGTCTCTGAGGAAGCAGTACATCGTCCAGATGACTGTACTTCATAATTGTGTAGTGGCACCAGCTACCACATTACTATAAATGAAAGGATACTAATAACAATGACTAATAAATATGTAACCAAGCTATTCTCGTTTTCTTTTAGATGGTTGTTTTAATTTATTGTCAACTCAAATGCTCGCAGCCTCATCTACGCATAAATACATTAAAATGCAACTACTATGTTTCCTTTCATGATGCCTAGTTACAATGATAACATATAATGAAAAAGATATCTATATTACAAAACTTCCTCAGAGAGAGAGAAAGAGAGAGAGAGACACACACACACACAGAACTGTATTAGGTTTCATGCTTGTGATCTATGCTGGGCTTGTGATCCGATTTTTTGGACTTGTGATCAGTGACCTGTGTTGCCATTCACCTAAACTTATTACACCTTGTGCCTTTTATACAGTGTACCTTAAGAGGGGAGGAAAATTAATAGCATATTTCCATTATTTGCTCATAAAGTACACTACGTTCAAACAGCTGTGAGTGCACTACAGGTGCATTTTCAAAGGTCGTTTATGCAATCGTTGTTGGTAATACGCTAGTGGGCGGAGCTTAGCCAAGGATGACAGCCGAGGAGGTGGAGCCTGTTTACGCTAGTACAGACTTCAGGTAAATGTCTCCCACGGCTCCGCTTCGGACCCCGCTAAGGGAGCCTCCGCTAACCCCAGACCCCTCAAGCTTATTGCTCTCACCTTAGGCCGGGTACTCCTGCTCAGGTTTATTTTTCAGTCCACCCACAATCGTTCGACGGATGAGCATCCACACGTAAAGAGTAGAATTGTCAGTCGGACAGTCAACTTGAGGTCATTGCCCTCATTTCCAGGTAGCCTTCATAGTGGCAACACTATTTAATGGGGGCAATGGAAACTCCACTAGATGATAAGGAGGTGGAGCTACATAGACTAGCTGCTGCGACACTTCACTTCAAAACAGGAAATAAGCAAAAAAGCATAACACAGTATGGTCTAAAAATTGCCTATTAAAGAGAGATGTCTAATCTCATGCAATATTTGTGGTGAAACTAAACTGAATTTTAGGGCCACATTCGGTAAGATTTCATTCAACCTTAAGCCCTTCTGGACTAGCTTTGAATGAGACCAAGTTACAGTGCTGAGGAGTTTAGTAACTTACTTAAAGTCAAGAAACCTTGCATTTTATTCAACAAAAGTGCAGTTAAGAAACAATCAACTGTATTTCCTGCACCAATTCTTTTTAGGTGATGCCACACGGGTTCACAAAGACGCATTTAAAGTTTTAATACATATAATTAATATTTAAAGAACAGAACAATTATTCAAATTACGTTAAGAAGCAAGAAAAACTAACACATTACTGCAAAAATTATTAACAAAACGTTACGTTACTTCGATAGAAATAAAACTTAAATGGCAAACAGGATCTCAGAATATCCTAATGAAGAAGTTACTGCAATGGCGACGACGATTCACGTGGTGATGTGGCTGAATCTTACAAGAATATCTTCTTTTACTTGCCTTCGTGGAGTCAGATGCTAGATCAGAGAGCTTCACCTTTCCACCCTAGAAGGAAACTCGGGAGGAGTATATTGCATAACACAGTTGTCACATATACAAAATTACAGGGTTACGTAACAAACATCAATTTAAAAACAAACATCAAGTGCTTTAATCGTAACCCAACATACAAAAAAAAGGGATTTTCGTCCAGAAGGCAAGCATAAATTACTGGCATGTGCCCTTACAATAAGAAAATAATATATACATAAGTCTCCACAGGAAGAAGTTTGACAACACTGTAATTATACGTCATCTAAATATATAGAGATGGACAAAATATGCAAAAAAAGTGGTTTATTACTTTGAATATCAATGTACTAATTTATACCAACTCATTGCTATAGTTAATATAATAAAACTACTTCTGTGGAGCAAAATAATCATATAACGTATTTCCATAGAAACTGGGAAATTTTATTCAAAACAAGTACTCATAAAAAACTAGGAAATTTTATTCAAGGGGAATAAATGGCAATTTTTGACAATATTAATGAATAAGAGTAAATTAGACAAAGGGGTTAGTTTAGTTATTTATGAAGCCTACTTTCACTAGTAATGCCTTCTGTAAAAAATCAGGACTCTGGCTAAGGCTTATACCAAATTGTATTTATTAAATGGAAATAGTTTTTATTTATTTTTTTTTGGACTCACAACGGTCTACAAATAGTGCTGCAGGGTCTAACAATGAATTTAAATAGGCCTATGCAGTTATTCATATTCTGGTCCGACCCACATGCGATCACCTGTCAGTCGGTAATACCATCTGTTCATCAGTTCTGGTGAGTGGACTGACTCCGCCCACAAACTGTTGTCCACACATGCATTTTAACATCCTTACTTGAACAGCAACACCCATTGGCCCCGTTTCCCAAATCCTGGATCTGCCACTAACTTGAATGCCTTCTTTTTGTGTTTATTTATATTGCTTTTAACTTTTGATTATTAAATAATTAATTCAGTTCTTTTGTTTTGTTCCGTGTTTGTATGCTAATTTGTCATCATTCGTTAACTGTCTGACTGAGACTGATTATAGCTTTATTTGTAAGTCATATATAAATGTAAGTCGTGTGATTTGTTGCAGACTGTCCAAATATTGTTAATGAATCAATTTATTATTCAGTCTTTGTTACAAAAAACATTCATATATTTACAGGAAAAGTAGATGAAAACTAGATACCATAAGGGTCTAGAAAAACTCCCCATCAATTTGCACCGATTTTGTACCGATTTGAATGCCTCGTTTTTGTTTGTTTTAACTTGTTTTTATCTTATTCCACCATTAATTCACTACCTTTCTTTTGTACCAAAAATACAGTATGCTACCATTAATTCACTACTTTGCTTTTGTACCAAGAATACAGTATGCTTCCGATTTTGCCAGCATTCATTCCTGTCACAGTGAGTTCGAACTTTATTTCACTCAACCATGCTCAACTCAGTGTTTGTTTTATAACAATATGTGAGCATTGACAGAAATGTAGATACAGTCATAACGGTCTCTCTCCCTCCTAGATATATTGATGTAAGGAATTGCGACCTTGATGCCATGTTTTAACTGTTTTCTTTAGCTTGTATATTGTAATAAACTCTTCATTCTATATTTTCAGGGAATGTAAAAACAATGCTGATTTTATAAACAAATTGGATAGTTTAAATTCGAATATTGATTTTAATATGGTTAGTTTCGATGGTTGTCTCTTGATTTACAAAAGTGCCTGTAGATGATTTACTTGAATTTTTGGAGGATGAATTAGAACGTCATGATATTCCCTTAACTGTAGAAAACCTCGTTAGTCTCATAATGTTATGTATCAAAGATAGTAAATTTTGTTTTAATGGGGAATTTTTTGTACAAAAGTTTGGCATGGCTATGGGTAATTCCTTATCTCCTGTTCCTTAGCAATATTTACATGAACTTTTTTTAGACAAAACTTTTAGCAAGAATTTTACCCCCAAAAGTTATGTGGTTTAGGTATGTGGATGATATCTTCTGCATTTGGTCAGTTCACGAAAATCTCCAGAAACTACTTATTGATCTCAATAATTTAGTCCAGTGGTTCTCAACCTTTTTACTACCACGCCCCCTCGGTTGGTCATTCCCTCCACGGCCCCTTTGCATCTTCAAACAAATAGATAAAATTCCCATCCAACTTTTCTTCTTGTCTTCAAGTGGCGTTCCAAGAGTGAGGGCTGCATTCCACCATTGCTCAGCGTCTTGAAACATATCACACACTGGGGAACCTCTGTATCCCCCTTATGGAGGGACACGAATCCAAATCAAATATATTCGCCAAGATACTTTCGATTCTTTGCACTTATTGTGATTTTATAAATGTGCAGTGAACAACGCAAACCTGTGAACAAAATATAAGGCCTGTGTAAGTTAAGATAAACATCATCTCATGATCATAAGCACCACAACTTGCACAACATGATGATAATCGCAACCACGAGATCAGTAACAAACACATGATCATAACATAATCATTATCAAATATCATATGATCATAAACACCACACGAATTCAAACAAAAATCACAACACGTTCATAAGCACTACTAGGCTACACGACAATAGATCGTAAACATCGCAGAATGATGATAATTAGAAACATGGTCACAAACACGGTCACATGATTACTATCAAACACCACATGAATGTTAAATAATAACTACAATAATATAGATTAATAAAAAGCATTCAATAACAAGAGACAATAACAATCATTCAATACTTAAAAGAACACTCACTAATACTACAGAGAAAATCATTCATTATCACTCAATAAGATATTCATTAATAATACAATAAAAATACAATTATTTACCAATGTAGGCCTTTATAAATCCACTGCCACTATGTGACGATACATTCACTCATTAACAATAACAATCCAATAACTAATACAATACAAAATTAAAGCAAAGAGAAAAGACAATTAGTAACAGTGAATGCGATTATAAGTACTACTTTACCAAAATAACCAATTAATGATTTAAAGCACCACCAGTTTCAGATAAAATACCAAAGGAAATCAAAACTTGTGGGTAACGAATTGAGCAACACATGCGCGTTCACAATTCACAACTAAATTTCATTAAATAAAACAACCATGCTAAATATACCTCTACGGGATCAACAGAAGAATTGTGAAAGAGAAGTAATTATCACAGACAAGTGTGGGAGGCGACTAACTGACTGGACTTGCGATGGGCTGGCCGCCGGTAAAACATAAGGACTTTTAAATTCAATAATTACAGAAAATGTTAACCTGGTAGACTTGCAGAGTATAGAAAACTAATGGCGATAGTTTTGTATTTTCTCTTTTATAGTAATTATAATAGTGGCCCACGATCTTGGATAGATGGAATAAGAGTGGGGACCGTTGTGTATTAACCAATTTTTTTTATAATAAAGATAAATGTCTATATTTTTCCCGGACCCGTGCCCCCAAAGTTGAGAACCACTGATTTAGTCTCTTCTATAAAATTTACTGTAGAGGAAGAAAGAAATTGTAATCTGAATTTTCTTGGTGTAACTATCCATAAAAATGATAGAAATTTCACCTTTTTCAGTCTTTCGAAAATCAACTAACATTGCCTCTTTTGTTCATAACTACTCCAATCACCATCAAAATGTTAAATTCTCTGTTTCTTCAGGGATGTTCCTAAGGGCTTTACGTGTCTGTAGCCCTTAGTTTATTGACATTGAGATTAAAACTAGGTATGATATTGCCTTGAAACTTAAATACCCTATAACATTTGTAGATGTGGCATGGAAAAGAGCTAGAAAAACATTTTTTTTTAATTAATGACAAACTTGAATTTAGTAAGCATAACATTCTAAAATTACCTATGATTAAAGGTTTTTAGAAATTCCTAGAATTTTAAAGCTTTTCATCATAAATGTTGTTTTCAGTAATATTAATGTCAAGAGTTCAGTAATAAAAAATTCTCCCTTAAGATCTTCCCGGCTGCATGTATGAAATTCATTGCAAAATGTGTGATAAAGTCTATTACGGACAAACCGTTACAACGAATCAAACAGCACTAATATTCTGTGAGAACTGGACAAATATCGAATGCATTATTCGTACATATGAGAGATTTAGATCATTCTATTAACTGGAGTCAAGCAAGAGCCTTAATCCCATGTAATGACACAGTATAAAGGAATATCATTGAATCTTGTTTCATTAAGTCAAATAATGGAAATGTTCTAAATTTAAGTCTTAGTTGATTTAAACTCGATGCCCTCTTAATGAAAAAGTTGTAGATAAATATAAGCAAAAAAATTAATTTATTCAGTTCTTACATGTTTTGGACTATTTGGATACGTTGTAGTTTCTGTTAGGGTTAAATCTGTGTTTAATTTTGTGACCGTGTGATATCTGATAATCCGGATTATCTGTTTGATTTTTACCCCTTTGAAAATTAACCATCTGGTATTCTTGATCTTTTTGTTTATCTGATAACTTTCTTTCCAACTGTATTTCATTCGTTCCTTGACAATGTCTTAGTAAAGACGAAAGCGCTTGGATTTCTGCCTATCATTTTCCTGTGGTATTCGAATGAAGTCACGTGCATCTACTGTGATTTGTTAGCATATATATATATATATATATATATATATATATATATATATATATATATATATATATATATATATATATACTATATATATACTACATATATATATCATGTTTTTTTTGTGAATTTAAGTATCAATGAATACCACGCACGTCCAACGATCTTGTTTTTATTCCCTCCTTAGATTGCCGTCACAGATTTTGCAAACACCCTCATTTAAGCCCATACACAGCCAGGGATCACCCGCTGTTTCTTCGTAAATGTCGGCATGAAGTGACATTGCTAACAAAATCTTTGTTGATATTAGAAGAGCAGCCCCTTATTGATGTTCAACGAAGTATATTAAAAAAGCAGGAAAAAATGGAAGAACTTACAAATAAAAGAAGGCATTCCGAATCCCCTGTTTTATTTGAATGGGAAGATCTACAAAATTAATGCTATGAACATCTGTAAAAAAAAAAAAGTGCATCGGGATGTTAAAATTGAGCGTAAAAATAAAATTAATTTTGTTAATCAGTCAGTGCATTTATGACCTCGACCCATTAGTTTCAAAAGAAACATGGAAATCATAAAGATTTTGAGGAAGGTAGCTGACACAAGACGAGAGCAAAGGTCTGATTCCGAATTGCTATTAAGTCAATCGACTGCTCCTCCCTATTCTTAGCTACGGGTCAGGTGTGAAGATTTGGTTTCCAACGTCTGCGTTCGTTTGAACCGTCATTCGAGAGTATATACTGTACATTTCTACTACTGCTAACCATTTCAAGGACCACGGTTCGTTGTTTTTCTCAAATATCTTTAACCATAAGAGAAACTAAGACGTAGCAATACAAATTCAAAAACAATTATAAGATTGAATATATTAATTTTCTTGCTTATATTTATCTACAACTTTTTTTCATTATGAAGGCACCAACATTAAATAAACCAAGACAACTTTTGAACATTTCCATTATTTGACATGATGAAACAAGATTCAATTATATTCCTTTTAACTGTGTCATTACATGGGATTAAAGCTCTTGTTTGACTCCAGTTATAGTATGATCTAAATCTCTCATATGTACAAATAATGCATTCGATATTTATACAGTTCTCACTGAATATTGGTGCTGTTTGATTCGTTGTGAAAGGGATTTTCCGGTTTGTCCGTAATATATTTTTTCACAGTTTTTACAAGGGATTTCATATATGCAGTCACGTGGATCTACTGTGATATTTTAAGCATACATATATATATATATATATATATATATATATATATATAGATATATCTATATATGTATATATAGATATATATATATATATATATATATGATATATATATATATATATATAAAATGATACTTAGGTTAAGAGGGTATGCCAAATGAGACAAGGGAGGACAGTTAATACTTATATTCACGTAAGATAGAACAGGGCCCTGATTACACAATGATTAAGGTTCCGATTGTAACTACGGAACGTAATTTACACTCAAACGCGGTTGGATCTTCTTCCTGTTTCTCTTCTTTAAGGGATTTCCCAACAGAAAACCTTGAATGTAATTTCAAGTAAAATCACTAAGGATTCAAGCCTTATATAGTATATATAAATAAGTATATATAATATATATATATATATATATATATATATATATATATATATATATATACAGCTTATACAGGTCAATCGGCTGCCCACAGTGTAAATAAATCACTGCTTCAGTCAAATGATACATTTTAGATTGGGCAGAACATGGCGAAATTGCACTGTCTTCTTCAGTGATTCGAGCTCGAGCTCTCTGGCCAGTGAGATAATCTGATTGGAAATGATCAGAAATAGTCTGTCCAGAATGATGTATTGAAATCAAAACATTTTAGTAATTTTTTTTAATTACCTTTCCCCAAATATCAAGTTAACCGTTTTCGTTTTTCGGTTTTGGAGAATGAAAGTTCTCTCTCTCTCTCTCTCTCTCTCTCTCTCTCTCTCTCTCTCTCTCTCTCTCTCTCTCTCTCTCTCCATACCGATGAGAAGAAAATTTCGAATGCAAAATATTTCCTCAGAAATTAAAGTCCAGCATCGATTGAGAATGCCAGCCGAAGAGCAAGTGGCTTTTACCTGCGTGAATAGCGATGCATCCTGGGTGAAATTCCTCTTTACGTCGGATTTGGCCGAGGATAATCCTCTTTTAGTTTCATAACAAGCCTCAAAGAACTTCTCTATCGACATTTCGAAAAATATTTTGACCATGTCTTAATGTGTTTTTCTGTGTGTGATTTAAGAGTGAATATGGCATGGAGGAAAATAATGCCTTTCAGGATTGTCCATATGCACAATTTTTTTTTTTTTTTTTTTTTTTTGCTCTATCACAATCCTCCAATTCGACTGGGTGGTATTTATAGTGGAGTCCATCACTTTTCTTACTATGTGCGCCGTTTCTAGGATCACACTCTTCTGCATGAGTCCTGGAGCTACTTCAGCCTCTAGCTTTTCTAGATTCCTTTTCAGGGATCTTGGGATCGTGCCTAGTGCTCCTATGATTATGGGTACAATTTCCACTGGCATATCCCATATCCTTCTTATTTCTATTTTCAGATCTTAATACATCCATTTTTTCCCTCTCTTTCTCTTCAACTCTGGTGTCCCATAGTATTACGACATCAATGAGTGATACTTTCTTCTTGACTTTGTCAATCAACGTCACGTCTGGTCTATTTGCACGTATCACCCTATCTGTTCTGATACCATAGTCCCAGAGGATCTTTGCCTGATCGTTTTCTATCACTCACTCAGGTTGGTGCTCGTACCACTTATCACTGCAAGGTAGCTGATGTTTCTTGCACAGGCTCCAGTGGAGGGCTTTTGCCACTGAATCATGCCTCTTTTTGTACTGGTTCTGTGCAAGTGCCGGGCATTCGCTTGCTATGTGGTTTATGGTTTCATTTGTCGTATTGCACTTCCTACATATGGGAGAGATGTTATTTCCGTCTATCGTTCTTTGAACATATCTGGTTCTTAGGGCCTGATCCTGTGCCGCTGTTATCATTCCTTCAGTTTCCTTCTTTAGCTCTCCCCTCTGTAGCCATTGCCCTGTGTCATCGCTGGCTAATTCCTTAGTCTGTGTCATGTATTGTCCGTGCATTGGTTTGTTGTCCCAGTCCTCTGTTCTGTTTGTCATTCTCCTGTCTCTGTATATTTCTGGGTCTTCGTCTACTTTTATTAGTCCTTCTTCCCATGCATTCTTTAGCCCCTCTTCTTCACTGGTTTTCAGATATTGCCCCAGTGCTCTGTTCTCGATGTTGACGCAGTCCTCTATACTTAGTAGTCCTCTCCCTCCTTCCTTTCGCATTATGTATAGTCTGTCCGTATTTGCTCTTGGGTTTAGTGCTTTGTGTATTGTCATATGTTTCCTGGTTTTCTGATCTATGCTGCGAAGTTCTGCCTTCGTCCATTTCACTATTCCTGCGCTGTGTCTGATTACTGGCACTGCCCATGTTTATGGCTTATATCATATTTCCGGCGTTGAGTTTTGACTTGAGTATCGCCTTGAGTCTCTGCATATATTCTTTCCTGATCGTGTCCTTCATCTCTTGATGTTTTATATCCCCTCCTTCCATTATTCACAGGTAATTATTATTATTATTATTTTTATTATTATTATTATTATTATTATTAATTACGTGAAATATTTTTTATATGATTTCCATCCATCAAAACCATTTTTCTATGGAAATAAAAGAAAGTTGAATAGGCGACAAGCATGGTAAATGATTTTCGTTATTTTTCACTTGTTGGAAGACCATTTTAGCCGCAGGACTATAAATCAATTGTTATAACTGACCATGAGTTGAATTTTTCAGTCTTCTTTTCGGATCTCCTCGAGGCTACCTAACACGAAAGGTCTGTTCTTTTTATTTTATGTTTTTCATCGCAAAGAAGCAATTACCTGAAAGGGAAAAGTAGTCACTGAGCTGAAAGGAGCTTAAAACGCAGCAACTCCCTCCAGGATAATTATTTCCCTGGAGTGCTATTTTGAGTACTTGCTTTGTGAGGCTTTCTGTTTTACCGTTCTTATTTTTGCATATTTGTCTGCTCACGTTTTAGATAGGAACAACCAATGGCTCCCTGAAAACTTACAACAAGACTTCATAAACGTGATACGGATTCTGAGTTGGTGACCTGACCCTTTAGATTCAGTGCGCTCTCCTCTTCCTTTCCTTTAGCTTCTTTAAAAGTATAGAGGCAAGAGGAACGAGCGAGATTACTTATCATCACTTCTTTTGTCAGAAAAATCACATTTGTCGTCATTAACAATAAACATTCAAGAAAAATTCCACAGGCCATTGCTATGACTTGGCTGGAAAGTGTAGCAATTCGAATCGTGTTAGTCTCTTTCTATTTTCCTCGTTTTGAAATTTGTATCATATTATATATATAACTATATATATATATATAGCTATATATATCATATATATATATACCTATATGTATATATATATATATATATATATAATACATATATATATATATATATATATATATTAGTGTGTGTGTGTGAATGTATATATTACTATTAACTACATTTGTTGTGAATCATAACTGCTTTTCACTTTATATCTAAGCCATTTTTGAAGGAGTTTATGTTTTGCAGCAGCCCGTTATTGAATTGCCTTTGTAAATAGTAACATAACTTGTCACAGCCTTTGTGTACCTATCACGGGTTGTATCAGTTGGAATTAAGATGTAAATTTGTAAATAAAATTGACTTTAAATATAAATGACTGGGTTCCTGGCAACCTATCTATGGTATTGATTTTACTCACTCAAGGTAAGTCTATAAAGCTCCCTTTTTCATTTAATATTACGTTTGTGAGTCATGTGAGCCCCTAAGGCACGCAATATGAAATTATCAATATTCATTTCAGCCAAAACGACTCCCGAACGTAAAAGTGGCCGACCTGACCAGCATTCGAACCAGGATCTTTAAAATTTGTAAATATTGCGTTATTCATTAAGAAGCAAAAATTGTTAATTGTAAAATACTTTTACAAGGCGTAAAATAAATTCTTAGCAAGGTAGGACACTGAATCAACTCAGCACAGTAAGGGTATCATTATTATTATTATTATTTTTTTTTTTTTTTTTTTTTTTGTTCTATCACAGTCCTCCAATTCGACTGGGTGGTATTTAGTATAGTGGGGGGTTCCGGGTTGTATCCTGCTTCCTTAGGAGTCCATCACTTTTCTTACTATGTGCGCCGTTTCTAGGATCACACTCTTCTGCATGAGTCCTGGAGCTACTTCAGCCTCTAGTTTTTCTAGATTCCTTTTCAGGGATCTTGGGATCGTGCCTAGTGCTCCTATGATAATGGGTACGATTTCCACTGGCATATCCCATATCCTTCTTATTTCTATTTTCAGATCTTGATACTTATCCTTTTTTTCATTTTTTTCCCTCTCTTTCTCTTCAACTCTGGTGTCCCATGGTATTGCGACATCAATGAGTGATACTTTCTTCTTGATTTTGTCAATCAACGTCACGTCTGGTCTATTTGCACGTATCACCCTATCTGTTCTGATACCATAGTCCCAGAGGATCTTTGCCTGATCGTTTTCTATCACTCCTTCAGGTTGGTGTTCGTACCACTTATTACTGCAAGGTAGCTGATGTTTCTTGCACAGGCTCCAGTGGAGGGCTTTTGCCACTGAATCATGCCTCTTTTTGTACTGGTTCTGTGCAAGTGCCGGACATTCGCTTGCTATGTGGTTTATGGTTTCATTTTTCGTATTGTCCTTCCTACATATGGGAGAGATGTTATTTCCGTCTATCGTTCTTTGAACATATCTGGTTCTCAGGGCCTGATCTTGTGCCACTGTTATCATTCCTTCAGTTTCCTTCTTTAGCTCTCCCCTCTGTAGCCATTGCCCTGTGTCATCGCTGGCTAGTTCTTTAGTCTGTGTCATGTATTGTCCGTGCATTGGTTTGTTGTCCCAGTCCTCTGTTCTGTTTGTCATTCTCCTGTCTCTGTATATTTCTGGGTCTTCGTCTACTTTTATTAGTCCTTCTTCCCATGCACTCTTTAGCCACTCGTCTTCACTGCTTTTCAGATATTGCCCCAGTGCTCTGTTCTCGATGTTGACGCAGTCCTCTATGCTAAGTAGTCCTCTCCCTCCTTCCTTTCGTGCTATGTATAGTATGTCCGTATTTGCTCTTGTGTGTAGTGCTTTGTGTATTGTCATATGTTTCCTGGTTTTCTGATCTATACTGCGGAGTTCAGCCTTCGTCCATTCCACTATTCCTGCGCTGTATCTGATTACTGGTACTGCCCATGTGTTTATGGCTTTTATCATATTTCTGGCATTGAGTTTTGACTTGAGTATCGCCTTGAGTCTCTGCATATATTCTTTCCTGATCGTGTCCTTCATCTCTTGGTGTTTTATATCCCCTCCTTCCATTATTCCCAGGTATTTGTATCCAGTCTCATCTATGTGTTTGACGTTGCTCCCATCTGGTAGCTTTATCCCTTCAGTTCTTGTTACTTTGCCCTTTTGTATGTTGACTAAGGCGCATTGTTCTATTCCAAACTCCATCCTGATGTCCCCAGATACAATCCTTACAGTCTGGATTAGGGTATATGTTTCCTTGATGCTCTTACCATACAGCTTGATGTCGTCCATGAACATCAGATGGTTAATTCTGTTGCCTCTTTTCTTGAGTTGGTACCTGGCATCCATCTTCTGTAGTACTTTTGTCATGGGAATCATGGCTACTACGAAGAGTAGTGGGGACAGTGAGTCGCCCTGGAAGATCCCTCTCCTGATATTTACCCTGCTAGTCTTATTCCAGAGCTTGTAAGTATTGTATTCCAGTTGCGCATTGTATTTTTGAGGAAGCTGATGGTGTTTTCCTCTGCCCCATATATTTTCAGGCATTCTATTAGCCATGTGTGTGGTATCATGTCGAAGGCTTTCTTATAGTCTATCCATGCCATGCTTAGGTTGGTTTTCCTTCTCCTACTGTTCTTCATTACCATTTTGTCTATCAGGAGCTGGTCTTTTGTGCCCCTACACTTCCTTCTGCAGCCTTTCTGTTTGTAGGGTATGGTGTTTGTCTCTTCTAGGTAGTTGTATAGCCTTTCACTGATGATACCTGTTAGTAACTTCCACATTATTGGTAGGCAGGTGATAGGCCTGTAGTTACTGGCTATATTTCCCTTACTCTTGTCTTTTTGTACTAAGGATGTCCTTCCTGTGGTCATCCATTTGGGTGCATGGTGATTTGAGATACAATGCTGGAGTTGTTCTGCTAATCGTAGGTGTAAGGCCTTGAAGTTTTTGAGCCAGTATCCATGGACTTCATCGGGACCTGGGGCTTTCCAGTTTGGCATTTTCTTTAGTTGGTGTTTGACTCTGTCTGTCGTGATCTCTGTAAATCTTTGTTTTATTCTCCCTGTGTCTTCTTCCTTGACTTCCTGGAGCCATGTTGCATGTTTGTTGTGTGATACTGGATTGCTCCATATGTTTTCCCAGAGTCTCTTACTTGTTTCGGCTTCAGGAATTTCTTGGTGGTTGTCTTCCCCTCTTAGTTGGCTGTATAGTCTTTCCTGGTTAGTTCCGAATAGTTTGTTCTGTTGGTATCCCTTATTCCTGTTCATGTACCGTTGGATCTAATGTGCTTTGGCCTTAAGCCTCTGTTTTACATCTTCTATTGTGTTGTTTAGTCCCCTCTCTTGTACTTTGTATTTCTTGTTGAGTTCCTCCCTTGTTTTCTTGCTTCTTAGACTTTTTTCTGCCATCTCTTTCAGTTTACTCAAGTCAGATCTCATCACCATGATTTGCTTTTCCAGGCGCCTTTTCCAAGGAGGTTGCTGTTTTGGTTTCTGTTGGGTTGGTTGTGCTGGTGGTGTTGGTGTTCGTATCCCCATCACTTCTGCTACTAGTCTTGCTCCTGCATATGCCAAGTTATTTGTTTCTGTGATACTGGTGGTGTGTATTATGCCCATTATTTCATTGACCTCACTTGTTTTCTCCCTTAATTTCTTGGCGTTGTAGACTTTCATGGAGGGGATCTTTGTTCTCTCTGTATCTGGTTCCATCCATTGTCTAATCTTTTCTACCCATTCCGTCCTCTCTGTTACTTTGACGGTGTTTCTTCGTGTGTCGTTGTTTGATACCTCATCTTCCCTGTCGTCTTCTGTGGCATCGTCTCTCAGTTCGTCTTCGTGTAATTGGTTGCCGTGTGACATTTCCCTTTCCAGTTCTTCTCTTTCTGTTGGGGAGAGCTAGTTCTTTTTCTTTATGTTCCTTACTTGGTCTGCCAGCCTCTGCTCTGTTTGGGGGGTGTTATTCCTCTCATTCCAGATGTTGACCAACCTTCTTCTAAATCCTCTCTCTGTCGGGTTGCTTCTGATGTAGCATCTCCATATTTCCTTATTTTCTTCTCTTGTCCATTGCTTCCTTTGGTTTGCTTCTGTAGCTCCAATCTCAGGCTGTTGGTTACTGTCGTTGTGGTGGTCAGTTGCTGGATGACGACGACCTCCAAGTACCTGACCGTCTTCCCCTTCAATTGGGTTGAATACCTGGCTGCCGGACGAAGCTCCTCTGTTGCCAGAGGTTCCATTTACGTCGTTGTCGTTTATTCCTTCATTTCTTTCCATCATTGCTGAGTTATGCTAGTTAACCCATAGCTGGACCCTAACCCATCAGGGATAGGTACTCATTTACAGCTGAGTAGACTGAGGAAATTATGGTAAAGATCCTTTCCCAAGGAATCAACGCCGAGGAGAGTGGTCACCCATCCAACGACTGACCAGCCCCAATGTTGCTTAACCTGTCGATTGATGACCTAACCCACTCTGCCACGGCGCCACATTATTATTATTATTATTATTATTATTATTATTATTATTATTATTATTATTATTATTATTATTATTATAGCCATTGATACCATTAAGGTACGTTAAGAAGCAATTTAAAAGGTTTTAATTTAAGGAGAGTTAAGAAGTGCTTTAGCTAAAATATCAGTTTTGTAACAATGACAGCGCCAAAAGTTTTTAAGTTAGTGGCGCACAATTAAACCCCGTGAAATTCAGTGGTGGAGATTTCACCAGTGCTAGATGACAGAAAGTGCTAGTTAGTATTAGAAAGTGCTTTTCCAGGAGTTCATTGCATGTGGTTAGCTATAGTTAGTTAGTTAAGAGTGTTTTCGACTAATAGTCACGGCCAAGGAAGTGTACAATTCCTTTCTCACCGAGATGTTAGAATTCGTGCTCAAACTCGTTAGGACTCGTCTCACGTTTGGCAACTCTACCTCTCTTTTGCGAAGGCGCAATTCGTACCCTGTAAGCAACCCAGCACCATCGTTCATCACTTCAAATTTCGGTTATAAAGATTTAAGCAAATTAAAGTCATTGGTGATGCTTTAACGTAATTATTTTCAATCTTCATACTAGCATCCATCATTTTGCCAGAATTTTATTGTTGCTTTGCTTTTGATAACACATCAGCTGTGCGCCTGCAAGCAAGGCTCGCCTCGCCACCTCACGTTCCACTTAGCATCGTTCACCCGCTCGCTGAGCGAAAGTTTCATTTCACTTCGTTTCATCCTTAACGTAACTTCATTCATAAATGCTTTGCTAACATACATTTTAAATCCTCGCCGTTTCTAATTTGTCGTATAAGGAACTAGGTTGTAACTTTATGTAAATTAAAAGTAAGTCGCGATAAATTACATCGAAAGAATTGTTTAACATAAATGCGTCATTGTAAATCACTAATATTCTAGCGCAAGCCGTTTAAAAGTAACGTAAATAATCGTTCATCGCTAGTGCATTATACTAAATTAAAAAACTTGTTCAATTGTTTAAAACAAATATACGTAGTGGTTATTAAAAATATCACCCAAAAAGATAACAATATTGTATGCAAAGTTCTTTGTATTGATTGTGATTTAAATACCAGATTAAAACAACACAAATGTTCACTAACAACAGGTCAGACTAATAATGCTTTATTTTTTCATCTAAGTAAAGAGTCCCACAGAATAAATTGGACGCAAAGCAATGTAATATTACGAAGTAATGAAACTATTTCCAGGAACTTGTTGGCCTCCGTTATGATTTAGTTGACCTACTATGAGATTCAGGGCCTCTGTAACACGGTTTTTTCGCAATAACTTTTTATCTATGCATTTCATAAATATAACGCTTATTCAGAATACACATTTATCTACAAATAAATTTTGACTGTATTCTCCATTACGCAGGTTGAATAAATTTGGTACTTACAATGTGAAAGTGACTTTTTTTGAAGACGGGCCAACTTACTCAGAGAAAAGGTTTCGAACGCACTCGTTACGTAACTTATGACAGCATTTCTTCTCTCTTTCTCGAGGGATGATTGGCTATACGTAACGAAGGCTATACCTCTGACAACAATGACAAACAAATTTAAATACAAGCAAAGCAGTACACCTTTATGAACTCTGGAACCTCTCCACTGATAATTGCCATAATGAACAAACCAACAAAATATGTTAATAAATACAAAAACACTTCGATTATTAGTCTAACTCCCAAAATAAGTTTCCTAAGAAATTACAGTCTGCTTTATAGGTCACAATCAGTTTGACAAGATGTAGGGAATAGATGGTAATTTTCAAAAACAGTAGACAAGCTTGATTTGATAACTGCTATATTCAATGTCATGCAATTTTTATTTATTGGCGATCTACCTATTTACTGAAAAAAAATAGCCAGTACCGTATTTGGCTTTAAACCTTCACCAATAATTACCGTCAGAATGATAACTTCATGAGGCTCCACCCACTTTGGCCTCGTTATAATTCAGGATAATTCTGAAGGCTATCATGGGCATTGCTGGACTAGAAAATTTAACTTCTGGCTATGAAAACTCACTTCTCAAGTAGTTGTAAGAAGTTGGCCTAAACGTTTAATTCATGTATATTACTGCTATACTGTTGCGGCACTACTGCTACAGTAGTATTACTACGCTAGCACAGATACCCCACCCACATCTATGTATCCTTCCGCCATTCATAAAGTCTTTGGGTTTCAGAGCCGATGGAACAAGGTGAATGGGTTTCTGTTTAGTGGATTGGCGGCGCAACATTTCGTCAAGAGGTGTTTACTTTGCTTACGTAATGAATGTTTTCCGACTCTTGGCTCGTAATCATTGGCCATGACGTCGGCTAGATCATTTTTACTCTATAAAAATTAAAACTATCGGGTTTAGGTTATTGATAATGCTGACAAAATTTGTGTGTGGTTGTAAAATATACATATGTCAACTTTCAGCTACATCCGATGCTTTGACAAGGAGCAAAGTCCAAAAAATCGTGTTACAGAGGCCCTGAATCTCATAGTAGGAGAATAACCTTGATTTAATACAAGGATTATCTTTCCTTCGTGGCTGTAACTTTGTTTGTTTAATTATCACAAAAGTACCAATGTAGGACGTTCTTTACTTTTTGAGGAAAAATTATCCCCCTTTAGATCATTTCCCAATGGCGCTTGACAAAATAATAAAGTTGGTTGAATTATGTGTATCTAATAACGTATTTTCACTCGGGGAATTATTCTATAAGCAAAAATTCGGGTGTAGTATGAGTAGTCCTTTAAGTCCTGTTTTAGTTAATCTGTACATGGAATACTTTAAAACAATAGTAATAAATGCAATAAAACCCAAAAACATGCTGTGGATGAGATATGTAAATGATATTCTAACATTTTGGGATAGCAGATGGGGCAATTTTAATGGATTTCTTTCAAAATTAAACGCATTAGTGCCCAGCATTAAATTTAAAATTGAATGGGAAACAGACAAAAAAATTCCTTTTCTTGACGTTTTAATAATCAGAGACACAACAGAATACAAATTTACCATATACAGAAAACCAACGTTCTCACTTTCATACATTCACTTCTTCAGCTATCATGACATTCCTATCAAGATAGCATAGCCAGCAACCAACCTATTCTTAAGAGCCTTACGAATTTGTTCCCCAGATTTCCTGGAAAAAGAATTTGAATTAATTCGTAAGCAGCTTTCATTTTTAAGGTATCCTGACCATATAATTGAGAAAGCAATTCACAAAGAAAAACGTAATTTTCTACCGACCCCCTCAAGACAAGACCAGAGACACACCCAACAATAAAATAAAAATTCCACACCTGGACAGGATTAAGACGGTAACCCAGACCCTCGGAAAATCTAACCCATTTGCATTTACTTACCCAAACACCGTAGCCATATCTTTGATTAACGTCCAACAAAAGACATTCCCCAAGGACACAGGCGTTTACTAAATCCCATGCCTGGACTGTGACCAATCTTACATCGGATTTACAGGAAGGTCACTTCCCCAGAGTTTACATAAACAGTCAGTTAGGTATGGACAACGGAACTCAGCTATTTTCAACCATATAAATGAACATAACCATATTATAAACTGGAATTTGTCAAGTATAATTTATAGCAGCAACTGCCGGTACAAGAGTCAAATGATGGACTCGGCCTTGATTAAACAGAGGCTGGTAATGAACATCTCCAAGGGAGCATGGGATTCAAATGTCATAGACAAGGTTTTCATTCAACCAATGATTAAGAAGATTAAAGGAAGATTATCAGCGGAAGTGGCCTAAATTGGCTTACAAGTGGATGGACCTCTTGGTATAAATACCACCCTTTTCTGTAACTTTCCTCATTCATCTACCTGAAGAGGGAGACAGCAGTCTCTGAAATATAGTATTTTTCTCTCTATATTTTGGATTTTTTAATGGGCTCCTTTTATAAGATATATATATATATATATATATATATATATATATATATATATATATATAAACATATATATAATATATATATATATATATATATATATATATATATGTATATATATATATATATATATATATATATATATATATGTGTGTGTGTGTGTGTGTGTGTGTGTGTGTGTGTGTGTGTGTGTGTATGTATAACTGAATCACGAAAGTTTGGAACGTGATAAATCCATAAATAAAAGGTATTAGCCACGAAGGAAAAATAAACAACGGAGTATCTACAAGATCTTTTGACTCAAAGTCAAAAGATCTTGCAGAGACGCCGTTGTATATTTTTCCTTCTTGGCTTGTTTCTTTATATATACATATTTATATAATATAATATATATATATATATATATATATATATATATATATATATATATATGTGTGTGTGTGTATGTGTGTGTATGTATATATATATATATATATATATATATATATATATATATATCCAATGTAGCAAGAAGGAACACATGCTTAGGAATAGCCTTAAATCTACGGTGGAAAAGTGAGTGAAAAACTAGGGAATGGGAACACGTACTTTCATAGTATATTCTATATATCCAAGTTCACATTTAATATAATTGAAGTTGGCAGACCTTTTCTGGCAGATGTTCTCTTCAATTTCCAAAGGACATTGGTTAAAGTAAATAGTCTTCTTTCCCACCGTTATCCCTACACTAAGGGGTCGGTTGCCTGATGCGAATTTCCTTACAACATCAGGCATGGTTTATTATTTGGCAAAGCGGTGGGCCTCGTCTTTGACTAAAAAGTCCACCTGCAGGGCAGCAGTTTCCACAATTATTGGCAGTGGGCCTAGCCTTTTACTAAACAGTAAGACTGCAAGCTGGCAGTTTCCACAGTTATTGGCAGTGGGCCTAGCCTTTTACTAAACAGTAAGACTGCAAGGTAGCAGCTTCCACAGTTATTGGCAGTGGGCCTAGCCTTTTACTAAACAGTAAGACTGCAAGGTAGCAGTTTCCACAGTTACTGGCGGTGGGCCGAGCCTTTTACTAAACAGTAAGACTGCAAGGTAGCAGTTTCCATTTTTGGCAGTGGGCCTAGCCTTTTACTAAACAGTAAGACTGCAAGGTAGCAGTTTCCACAGTTATTGGCAGTGGGCCTAGCCTTTTACTAAACAGTGAGACTGTAAGGTAGCAGCTTCCACAGTTATTGGCAGTGGGCCTAGCCTTTTACTAAACAGTAAGACTGTAAGGTAGCAGTTTCCACAGTTATTGGCAGAGGGCCTAGCCTTTTACTAAACCGTAAGACTAGTGCAAGGCCTAGGCAGTTTTTCCACAGTTATTGGGCAGTGGGGGGCCTAGCCTTGTTTTTAAACTAACAGTAAGAAAACTGCAAGGTATCAGCTTCCCAGTTATTTTGGCCGGTGGGAGGGCCTAGCCTTTTTACTAAACAGTAAGACTGCAATGGTAGCATTACCACAGTTATTGGCGGTGGGCCTAGCCTTTTACTAAACAGTAAGACTGGCAAGGTAGCAGGGCCTTTTCCAAACAAGTTAATTGGCCAGGTGGGCCTAGCCTTTTACTAAACAGTAAGACTGCAAGGTAGCAGTTTTCCATATTATTGGGCAGTGGGCCTAGCCTTTTACTAAAAACAGGTAAGAAAAACTGCAAGGTAGCAAGCTTTCACAGTTATGGCATGGGCCTAGCCTTTTTACTAAACAGTAAACTTTGCAAGGTAGCAGTTTTCCTTAGTTATTGGCGTGGGGCCTAGCCTTTTAACTAAACAGTAAGACTGCAAGGTAGGCAGTTTTTCCACAGTTTTATTGGCGGTGGGCCTAGCCTTTTACTAAACAGTAAGACTGCAAGGTAGCAGTTTCCACAGTTATTGGCGGTGGGCCTAGCCTTTTACTAAACAGTAAGACTGCAAGGTAGCAGCTTCCACAGTAATTGGCAGTGGGCCTAGACTTTTACTAAACAGTAAGACTGCAAGGTAGGAGTTTCCATAGTTATTGGCGGTGGGCCTAGCCTTTTACTAAAAATGTAAGACTGCAAGGGAGCAGCTGTCCTTTTAGTCGCCTTTTACGACACGCAGGACCTACGATGGTAGTATTCTTACCCCCCTACCATAGGGTGGTTGGTTAGAGCAAATAGTAATCGGTTGCAAAATAAATTCCTGCAAAATTTTCTGCAAGAGCAAGTGATCCCAAAGTCATTGTTACCTCGGTGATTACGAGTGGACAGTGAATCTCCTTTTAATGAAATGTGTGTGATCTCCCTCAACAAACATATAGATTAGACAAAAGCCTTAAATTTAATATTTTCAAGAAATTGAGAAATGAAAGATTTAATTTCATGAGCAAGTTTCCCCAGGATTGAAGAACAGTGCTACTGGACAAAACTTATAATAACCTTAGATTCAATTTAAACAAACCAGGTCATCACCTGGATCAAACATTAAAAAGCCTCACAGAGATAAGTGACTGGAACAGCAAACATAAAAATGATTATGAAATGAACGTTTCAAGACGAAAACTGAACCAGAATCTTAATCATAAATGTAATGTGTTTTAGGTTATGGTTCATTGTATGCCATTAGTGATGAAGAGTCGTGCACAGACATCATATATCACCTTCAATCAATGATTTAGTTAGAGGCATTTTTCGGATTACTTCAAATACCTAATGAAATAGTGAATTTCCCGAAAAGGTTTATAGATGCAATTCAAGAAACTAAAAAAGATAAACGTTTGCATATTACTAAAGCTAACAAATCCAATTGTTTAGTAGTAATGGATAAAATTAGTTATGTGGAAAATATGGAAAACTTACCTTACACTAGTACTTATAAAAAGCTACGTAAAGACCCATTAACTGATGTTACAAAAAGTTACAATCCTAAAATAAAAGCTATGCCAAAGGAATTCAGTTCAATAAAAGAGAAAGTGACGACGATTGGTCCATCTTTACATTAGATGTGCGGATTAATGAAAACCCATAAAAGAGATTTCTCTATCCGTCCCATTATCAGTTCAACCTGTTCTGTTAGCTATGTACTTTCTAAATATCTAGTTAAATTATCATCGCCTATCTTGGGTACTATTTCAAATTCCCATTTACAAAACTGTTGATTTCTGTATTAGACTCTCCCATATTGAAATATCCAGTACTGACAAATTAGCCAGTTTTGATATAACATCTTTATTTACTAAAACTCCGATTGATGACTTATTCA
>NC_087217.1:41456996-41486996 GCF_015104395.2 Macrobrachium nipponense | reverse complement strand
CACTAGGAAAAAACAAGTTCATGCAAACTGCGACTGCAAGTGCCTAACTATCCTTCATCTCCCATATCATATAGTGGAACAGACACCATCACTCACTCACGCGTACGTACGGTTAATAGTCCCACCCATGAAACCTGATCAAAACCAGATCGGAAGTGTATCCTGACACCTCCTACTTCAGCCATTGCACAAAAACACGTGATCTCCACGGCCTCTTGGTCACGTATACACGAGCGAGGTGAGTTTATCGGACGATTCAACATCGCGCCATCTACAAAAATGATGGATCCTTGATTACGAAGTCTTGCTTTGTCACTGTGAGAGCCAGTGATGACGACTACAAAAATGTTCCGACACGCTCGCATCCCGATCTTCTGAACTGAGATTCTGCTGTCCTATCCACCGAGCAGCAAAAACAGTCTATTTACATGCATAATTGCTGAGTTACAAAATATCCGCCGAGGAACACAAAATAATGACTCCACATATTCATAACAACGTTCACATTTTTATAATACTTATTTCTGTTTAAACGGCCACCCCTTGGAACGACCTTGTTCCAAACACAGTTTATATCAAATCTAAATTCACATCAGGCAAGCTAAAAAATCACATAAATATGAAAACTGCACATCCTTAGTAGCACAGGTCTATCATATAAATCATAAACTTAAATAGAACTCAATAGCCACTATCATGGCTAAACTATAATAGACAGTTCATTGTAGAGCGCATTTCTTTATATCTGAATTCCGACGCTCCTGTGTGGCCCGCAACTGCACAGGGCCATGGTACACTTTGTAGAAAAATCTTCACTGACGACTACCACACCCATCACCGTCCAAAAAGGCTATAAATCCATCCAATAAGTTGAAGGAATGAAGACGTGTAATGGTTACTATTGTCTGCATACTTCTCGACGAAGAGGTGAGCATCAGTTTGCGCATGATAACAAGGGGAGACACCATGCCCATCCTAAACCACGAAAATCATAGTTCTCTCCAAGACTGCGAAAGCCACTGGCGGCATCCCATGATGTAAAACATAGGAAGCGGTAATTTCAGTGGTTCGTCAGTCATGTCACAGGTCAATTAAAAAGGAATTAACCTTAAACTGTTGGTCTCAACAAACTATGATCTGTCACTGCAAAATATCTATATCTGTCAAGGACTTATAAAGAATTGCACCAAAATTCCAATTACTACCGACTGAACGATGTCCAACTAACATCACCTTTACAAAAACTGCAATATGCCAAAAACTCGTATATATGGTATATATAACTATCAAACACACCCAACCAGAAATCAAAGAACTGAACTCACCAAATCAAGTCTAACTCCAACACCTCAAAAGAAAAGAAAACAAAGCCAAAACACAGCTGTGATATGTAACCTCATAAGGCCAAAAAATCATAAATCACCATTAACAATACCTAAAATTCATAGTACATATCTCAAACGAAACTAATATCTCCTGTAAGAAAAATACTAAACTCCTCAATGGTTAAAAAAAAAAAAAAAAAAAAAAAAAAAAAAACTACATACTCTTCTCCAAATTTTATAAAAAAAATTTAAAAAAACGCCTATTAAACTCTACACCGCATTTCACATAAAGTTGGGCCAAACCAATGCGAAATCTACAGAAATACACCAAAACATAAAAACTCCAAAAACCATGCTGAAAATCAGAAGGATAAACTCCTTCATTGTTGATAAAAAAAAATTTAAAAATAGCCTAAAACGACAAATCGTGGGGGTTGCGCAGAGAAGAAAAAACTAGAAAGCGAAAATCAAAAAATACTCTACGGACTACTGTTCTCACATTCTAGACATTCGCTCATATGTACTATAAAAATCACCGTATAAACAAATAAACCAGGAAAATAAAATAACAAAATTAGCCCCTAAAATGTTCTCTCGGACTCTGGTATCTGCGATAACCCCGCAAAATCAATAACCCTAAACTTATCCTCTTACTTCACTTGAGCGACTCGAAACGGCTTCAGACTAAGGCCCCAAATTATAAATCAAACAACTTCTAACATTAACCATCAGGAACACGCTATCGACCAACAGCAAATTTACGTTGCCTGAATTCACTTTATTTGATTCATCCACTTCCCTTGTCTTTGACTCAAAAATACTACTAAGACATACATGTCACTCTTTAGCAACGGCAATCATCGACTTCATTGTAAAATCACAACGAGAAGGTACAGATAGGAAATCACACGCACACCGCATTAAATAATCAATCAATGCCTCAACCAGCGACAACTCACCTTCCAAGTAAACCAGTTTCGTGCATACGTTATTCCTTACGCCTAGGAGATCTTAAAGTCCCCAAGTATATTTTATTCGGCAACAGGGTCCTCCATAATTCAGCACCATAAACCAGGAAACTATTCAGGCAGCAAACCACACCTTTCATTTCACACAAAAAGTTGCGTCATTGCTTTTTGTCATAAATTATCGAAATTTATAAATATTCTTCATACTTCCATGTAGATGTTTTCCATTTGTTCATGTATACTTGCAATCAGTCTTCTTTCTTTCATTAAATCTTCAGCTGAAAAGCCTCATGAACAGAGTAAAACAAACTATAAATCCAAGATTTCTCGAAATCGAAGTCGAAAATATGATAAGTGAATAAAAATGAGGAAAAAGAAAATAAGACCAATACCCTTCAATTCATGAAACAGGAATGAATTTGTTCCTCGCTTAAACATTTGACAGTCAGAAGATTCCACAACTGCATTAGACGAACTATTTCATATTTTAGTTGTAGCTAAAGGAAAACGTCTGGAAAATGGCTAGTATTAAACCTGATCCTAGAAAAGACAGTGTTTGCAGCAGCAGCTTGTCTAGTGTTACAGCAGAAATAGCTGCAAGTAAAGAAGAGTGCAGAGGATGTTTGACATTGAAGTACATTTCATGCAACAAACATAATGAACTCAATTTACATCTCTCACAAGTCACCATTAAGAGTTGACAATATAAACTTAACTGATAACACAAGTCTTTCCAGGAGTTTCAGATGTGAGTCAGCACACATAGACCACACTGGAGAACAGTACTTCCAAACTTATAGATATGCTTCTCAAAAGTCAATTTCTTATAAAAATAATACCTACAATTTTAAGAGTGACAGACACATAAAACAGTATCATTGAAATACAAATCAGGATGCCAGGGCAAACGTGTTGACTAACTGTCATACTTTGAGTTGTAGAGGGGTTAAGGCTTCTTGTACCATAGCTTACTCCACTGATGAATATGTGCCAGAACTCCATCCAATGATTCTGCAAACCACGCAGAGAAGAAACAATAGTTAGTTAGAAGAGTAGCATCACTGGTGTATGGAATAAATATGTTCTCCAGATCTTGCAACATTGCACCAGTATAGATAAAAAATAGCAAAGGTCCAGGAACAGTACCTTGAGAAAAAAAGTTAAGTATATCTTAGTTTAACCAGACCACTAAACTGATTAACAGCTCTCCTAGGGCTGGCCCGAAGGATTAGATATTTTTACGTGGTTAGGATCCAGTGGGTTACCAAGCAACGAAACCTACAGCTTATCGTGGGATCTGAACCACATTATATCGAGAAATTAATTTCTAATCTCCAGAAACAAATTTCTTTGATTCCACATTGACAGAGCCTGGAATCGAATTCTGGACTACCGAATCAGTAGGCGAGCATGTAAACCACTCGTCCAACGAGGAACTAGTACCTTAAGGAAAACCTGAAATTACTAAACCTATCATACTGGCAATCAACAAAGACCCTTTGAGTTCCGCCTATTAAAAATTCATTTAAAACATAAAGAAAAAACCACCAAGCCCAGTTATGTAAGCTTGTAGATAAGTGCTAGGTGATTCGTACAAAGGGTGCTCTGAAATCTAATCAACCATGCATGTTTATGCACCCACATCCAAAACAATGCAAGACAGAAAATATTGACGATTACATCACAAATATCAAGGTCTTTACTTAACCTAAACTGTAATGTTGATAGCAGATTTTTATTTTCAACAAATCTGTGAAGATGGTAAGAGAGCAGCTTCTCATAAAACTCATGCAAAACAGAAGTAATTAAAATCGGCCTATATTCTGACAGCCATGAGAACGGACTGGATCTTTAGGTAATGCAGCGATGTTGTCCTTCCTCAACATATGGAAAATTTGCAAGTCCATCTAAATTTTTGAAAACTGCATTAACAATGGAGCAATGAAATCAGCAGTCTTTTTAAAAGAGCAGATTGGAAACATTCTGTTAGGAGCAACGCTGTCATAACTGTCAAGCCCCAGAAGTTAAGGTTTTGACTTTTTTTAAATCAGGAAAGCATGAATGAGGTAAGAACTAACCACACCGTTTGCTCACAAAGACTTAGGCTTCTGTTTAAGACAATATACAGCTTGTGTTTAAGACAATATACAGCAATTCCATCACCTCATACATGTGGAGGCAAGCTAGACTCGACTTCAAAGAGTGACGACTTTAGGAGAGCAAGATCTCTTTTACATCTTCCTTATTAGCTCTCTCGGCCCTCCCATAGACTACCTGATCTTAATTTCTAAGCCCAATGAAATTAAGCCACAAAAAGTCTGATCGATTGTTGCTCCCTAAATCATAGGTTTGTTTTTCATGATAGACAAGCTTACATGCAGCGTAAACCATGGCTTTTCCTTAAGATGAAACGAGGGATATAGAAAGAATTCTCTTCTCCATAATACTACTAAGAGGATCATTTAGTAATATTCCGACTTCTATAAATATCATTCGAACTGAGCTCAACGAGATAACGGTGAATACCATCCAAGCTGGCCTTCGATTCCAAGTATACCTTTGCTAAAAAGCTAACATGAACAACTTGAACCCTCGCCAGATATCAGCTGCATAAATTAATTCGTGTAATTACTGTAAATATTTTCTTTCAACTGGCCCATACGACAGCTCCTGTCCGATACAACGTTGCTTGAAGCAGAACAGTACTTCCTTGTGTGCTTCGCTTTTCAGGGATCTCAGAGATGCGAACTAAAAATGCAGGTTATTGTTGATTCCTCATGTTTTGGTTATCATGTAACGATTTGGTTGTATTGGAAGAAGGTGTCAAAACTTAATGAAAATATCTCAGCTACACGAAATAAATTTTGCACATTGGTGATCATGAATGAAAGACATTACTTGTATAATTCATATCAATGACAACACTAACAACAAAGAAACCTTTATCTTTAGTGGTATTTGTAATTTTAGATGCAGAATAATATTTCTATAATCATTCCTGAAATATAGAACATACTAGAATGAACCATTTTTGGTCGAACGATTAGGGGTTTGTCTTGATCATTTTTAGTACACCCCATTTGCTCTACTGTACTTTCGCTGGTGTATGACGATCTGTTTTTTATGGACTTTTCTTTTATCCCAACTAATTCGGACATTCCTGAATGAGTACAGCGCCATTATAGCTACAGCCCGAGAGAGTCGTGGTGACTAAATTAGCGTAATACCTTGTTTGCCCCTAACCTGTACATGGTCGCCCTACTTGAAAATTGTTCAGCGAAATTTTCTAGACTGGTTTAAACTTTAAAATTGTCTATGCATATCCATTAATGTTCTGTTAATAAGAGCAGCGGTAGCTACATTTGACTCGTAACATGGCCATAGAAACAACTTGTTTCCAACTATTTAGGTTCATTGGAAAACTACAATGGTGGAATAATAATAATAATAATAATAATATTTTGGTAAAAGACCCTCTTTTAGGCAAATACTGTTAAAAAGAATGGCAGAATTAAGCGAGTTGATTTTATATATTGTTTTTTCTATTTTCCTTACAATTCGCTTCTCAGGCTCAGCGATGTTTCTAAAACTATTTAGGTTCATTGGAAAACTACAATGGTGGAATAATAATAATAATAATAATAATATTTTGGTAAAAGACCCTCTTTTAGGCAAATACTGTTAAAAAGAATGGCAGAATTAAGCGAGTTGATTTTATATATTGTTTTTTCTATTTTCCTTACAATTCGCTTCTCAGGCTCAGCGATGTTTCTGAGTAACTGACCAATATTCATATTGGGAATTTTTTTTTCAAAGATCAATGAGAATGCAACTCTAGGTCCGAGCCGCTATAAATACCGCCCCGCAGACTTCCTTGCTACAGTCTCTTCCAACGACTCGTCCGAGGATGACCTGCGAGAAGGTCGAAACGTTACGTAATACCAGATAAACCAGCTATACCAGCACCAATACCAGCCCTTAAACCGAAGACGAACCCGGCACCGAACTGAACTACGCCTACGGAATAATACCAGCACTGACGACGACCCCTGCTTGACCTGGACCTGATATCCTGTTCCAATAAAAGATTACCTTAAGCATTTATGATTTTTGAAAATTCCCAATATGAATATTGGTCAGTTACTCAGAAACATCGCTGAGCCTGAGAAGCGAATTGTAAGGAAAATAGAAAAAACAATATATAAAATCAACTCGCTTAATTCTGCCATTCTTTTTAACAATAATAATAATAATAATAATATGTTTTATTAAAAGTGATTGCTGCCTCAGCTGCATTAATCTTATAAAGGTTCTCTATTTTTCCAATTATCGTTTTCTCATGTTGCTTAAACTGGTGAGCAACGCACCGAAGGTTGATATATCTCAATTAGGTAATAGTCAAAGTCGATTGGAGTTTCATTGGTAAAAAAAATTCCTGTGACGGTAGTCAAATTTTCTGGGTATATCCCGTAGAGTTTATTGTAGGTAAAATTAATTAATTTCTATTCTTTTCTATTCCTTTTGTGGGGCCGCAACGTTTCGTCTGAAAGCTTCAGACATCCTCTTAGCGGAGGTAGCTGATGGACTGAAGTGAGAGGGTGAGTCCGTCTGCTTTTATTGTGGCAGTGCAGCGGGGCCCTTCATGCTGCTGCCTTTTCATTGGCTAATGAATGGGGAGCTGCTTCATGATTGGCTGCCTGGCTGCAGGCTGAAACCAGCTCCTGAGCGCAAGCTCAACAGGCGCACCAATCTTCTCAGCTGCATAGCATCATGCCGGGCTTCCTTTTGATTGCTCAATGGCCGCGTGACGTCATGGTATCAAAGTCATCTTCAGTGTTATTTTCCTCTGGAATTAGGGCGTTTTCGTGCAGCGATATGGTGAAGTTTGCCATTACTGGTGTGTTCCTTTGCATACAGGTCAGGAGCAAAAAGGCCTCCTGCGTCCTATTCATGGAGAGGGCTTTCACTCCAGGATAAGTAACGCCTCCAGAAGGCGCAGACGTTGAGGGTCAGGTGCTCTCCCTGTTATCCTGGTGTTGCAGATAATACAGTCGCAGGAGATTGTTTTGGTGGGCGACGAGGGCGTGATTCTTGATAGCCCCTTCTTCGGCATGACAGGAGATTTTCTTCGCGAGATGCATTGTAGTCATTCCAATGTGCTTCCCAGGACATCCTTGGGCGGGGCATATGTATTGGTATAGTATGTTCGTCTGCTTGAGGGGGTCTCCTGATGGCGGTGAGGGGTTATTTTTCCTGATTAGGTCTCTTGTTTTCCTGTTTTTGTAGTATATCATAAGGTCCACCATCTTGCTTTCTTCAATGGGGAGAATGTTCTCCTTGAGGATCTTCTTCATCAATTTCTCCTCACGGTGCTGGGAGTGCATGAAGGCCTTATAATATATCTTGATGTTCTCAGTGGGGCAGGGTCGTGGATCTTGTTCCGCGTTTGAGTACCATTTTTCGAGGGCAGTGCGCACTTCTCGGTTGATGAGCTTATTAGAATATCCGTTGTTCATGAGCATCTGTAAAGCTCTATCAAGCTCGAGGTGTGTATCCTGCCAGGTAGAACAATGGGAGAGGGCCCTTTACACAAACACCCTAACGGTAATGCTCTTAAACCTGTCAGGGCACTCGCTATCACCGTTGAGGTGATAGCGAGTGCCCTGACAGGTTTAAGAGCACTACCATTAGCGCTTTTGTGAAAAGGGCCTTCTCCCATTGTTCTACCTGGCAGAGATATACCCAGAAAATTTGACTACCGCCACTGGAATTTTTTTACCAATAAAAATCCAATCGACTTTGACTATTACCTAATTGAGATATGTCAACCTTCGGTGCGTTACTCACCAGTTTAAGCAATAATGAGAAAACAATCATTAGAAAAATAGAGAAGAACCTTTATAAAATCAACGCAGCTGAGGCAGCAATCACTTTTAATAAAACATGTTTAAAAGAGGGTTTACTTCCAGGATACAATGATAATAATAATAATAATAATAATAATAATAATAATAATAATAATAATAATAATAATAATGATAATAATAATAATAATATTAAGTTTTGTTAAAAATGGTTGCTGCTTCAGGAATGTTAATCTTGTAGAGAGTCTTCTCTATTTTTCTGATGATAGCTTTATCTCTGTTGCTTTGACTGGCGAGCAACGCACCAAAGGGTCTCCTCTTAACACAGATGTCCTTGCACTCAACTTCACCGTCGAGTACAGCAGCAACGATCGGCTCCCCTTTCTCGACGTCCTTGTCATGAAGACGGATCAGAATCTAACTACGACAGTCTACACCAAAACTACGAACCTTGGACTATGTTTAAATGGAGATAACGAGTGTCCTGCGCGGTTCAAGACCACCACCATCAGGGCCTTCGTCAGGAGGGCCCTCTCGCACTGTCAACGTGGCAGGACACGCACCTCGAACTCGACCGAGCATCCCAGATGCTGATCAACAATGGGTACTCAAATAAACTCGTAAACCGAGAAATACGAGCCGCCCTCATATTTCTCTCCATGACGGAGGAAGATAAAAGGAACTTTCCAACCCCGGAGGATATAAAACTTTTTTACAAAGCCTTCACGCACCAACTATACAAGGATGATGAAACAGCCATCAAGAAAGTAACAGAGGAACACGTCCGCCCTATGGAGGAAGGGAAGAGTGTCCTTCATTATTTATTACAAGAATCGGTGTGCATAGGACCAACGAAGGTACCAGTGCGCATGAGACGATCAACACCAGACGTGAAGCGCATAATTATGAAAATAATACCAGGGGTGACGTCACTCAGGTAGAAGCCAATCAAGAGGCTCCAATTGTTATTCCCCGCCTAAGAAGGTTCGTAAGACTCGAGAACGCTCGCCGTTTAAGTCATCTTCCCAGGAACCAACGAAAACTCAACCTGCCCTAGGGGTTCTCCAGACCGTACTCAAGAGCCCGCAACACCAGGACATAAGGAGAAGGACTCGCCACTGGAATTCAGTCCCTCAGCAGTCATCGCTGGAAAATTTCCTGTGGATCTAGACGAAACGTCGCGTTGGTGAGAGAGAGAGAGAGAGAGAGAGAGAGAGAGAGAGAGAATTGTATAAGCAATAATAAACACCAAAATGACTCAACCGAATTTTACCATGCCCTTTGGTGCGTTGCTCGCCAGTCTAAGCAATAGAGAGAAAGCTGTCATCAGAAAAATGGAGAAGACTCTCTACAAGATTAATAGTGCTGAAGCAGCAACCATTTTTAACAAAACTTGTCCACGAGAGGGTCTCCTTCCGAATAATAAATTTTATTATTATCATAATGAAGTTCACGATGTTCCTCAAAGGTAGTTGTTATAATTATTGTGCCATAATCTTTTTTTCTTTTTTTGTGGATGTGTGTTTCCATGAACACATACAAGTCATCTTCTCGTAACACATGCCCTCGGCCACTGCTACATACAGGATAGTCCTCTTAACTTGTCGTTAACTTCTGCGCTCTTCTCCGGAGAGGATATATAGGCCATAGAAGTCGTTTGTAATGACTCACTCAGCTGAACAAATTGCATCTCCAGAAAGAACAAAACAAATGACGTTCAGTTGCCCAGTCCTCAAGGAGCAGCGAAGATTCACTTTCGTGTGGTGACCCAAAGACATATTTTGGAGTCGGAAAGAGTTGGCGGAAACACGAGGTATGTTTCTCTCTAAGTGAGAGGGACAGGAAAGAAAATAAATAGAAGATTGATGAAATGGTGCGTCTATGAGAGAGAGAGAGAGAGAGAGAGAGATTTCATATTCCATTAACATCAAGCCTTGTGCTTCTAGTAAAAGGCGAAAAGAGATCTACTCTCCCTTTCTTTCTGTATGATAAATTGGGAGATTTGAGATGGTAGCCCTAATTATATTTTAATGCGATATAATCTTAATTCTACCACATTTATGCAAAATTGTAACCAAATAGGCATTTGTAACATTAACGGGCACTCTTTATCTTGTTTCTGTCAATTCCAGAAGAAGCCACTCGCAATCGTTAAAGACGGGCGAATTTCTTTTATGAATAAACGTTTTGTATGGCGGCAACAATTTCATTGGGACATAATCGTTTGATCAAAGGGGAGAGAGAGACAGAGACTGAGACAGACACACACACCCACACACAGTGAGAGAGAGAGAGAGGTGCTGTGGCTGTCTGTCTGCCTCTCCGTCTGTCTGTCTGTCTGTCTGCCTCTCCGTCTGTCTGTCTGTCTCTGAGAAGCAGGATTTCAGGGGAACTGCATAGAGGGGGTCAACAGGATTCAGTCAATACTATTCATGTCCGTAAGGGTTCGCTAAAAGAAGGAAAACTAGGAAACAGTTACTTTGAGCCTCAGCTAATCAGACGAGAAATTCATTGAAGGCAGAGTATTTTAGTTACCCATCGCAACAACAGTATCCAGTTTTTACCTATAATAATATTTCTACAGATACAGGATATATAATCATTTTCTGTTCTTTTCTTTTCCTTTTTTTCTGTTAGGATAGAGAATTTTGTTGCAACTGAAAATGCGCTGTAAAATTAAAATTTCAATGATCATGATCATACAGCAGCTTCCCAAAGGTGCGCTGTACGAGGCCTATCAGTTTTTTAATAAAAAAAAGATCAACTTACATATAGCAGAAGAGCGGGATTTAAAATTATCCATTTATTCAAAGCAATGTTTTAAAACGTATTGTGGGGATGAAATTGTGATATAAACATTAATCTATCAGTTGTTCATTGCTTGGCAAGTCAGCCACAAGCATCATAAGTGAAGTGACAAGCAGTCAAAGAAAGGAATGTTGAATGCAGTGAAGGAGCACCTCAGGCTATTTTCCAGACTTGATTCCATTTGCGTCTGGTTTGAGCTTCGTGATCACTCTTGAGATGGGCTACTTGACGCTAACGTGCTGAAGGTCTTATGACTCATAATGAATGTATTACTCACTACAACGAAATGTAAGCAAAACCTTCTCCCCTAAGCATGTAAACACAATAATTATTTCTTCATTTTTCGAAATGAATGCGTGCACGGTCTTTCTTGAACGCTGAATCTACGAGATTTTTTTGTCTTCACATAAAAGCAGCCTTCAATTATTTTAGCCGCTGAGCAGCCCTGAAGAGACTGGGAAACAGCAGGAAACATATTAATTGAACAAACATCACTACTGGTAGCTTATACCAAATACATACGTCTTTTAATAGGAACAATGAATTGTTGACTTCTCAGTTTCTCCACAATTATTGGACTAGATATATTTATATCTACAGGACTTTTATTTCCCTCTTGGATAAAAGGCTTCAAAGCAAAAACGTCCCCATAAAATCTGAGAAAGTCGAGATGTTAAGACTTTATTGTGGCTACTAAAACACACACACACACACACATACACACACAACACACACACACACACACACACACACACACACACATATATATATTATATATATATATATATATCTATATATATATATATATATAATATCTATATTATATAATATATATATAATATATATATATATATATAAATATATATATTTACTATCATATCTATATCTATATATATATATATATATATATATATATATATATACTATATATATACTATATATATATATATATATATATATTATATAATATACTATTATAGATATATATATATATATATATATATATATATATATATATATATACTAGACGGCGGCTAGCGGCGGGCAACGTAGGCCGGCATTGTTTGAACCGTAATATCATCGTTATTTTTATTCGTAGAAGAAAAATAAGAGAATATTTCGAATCCTCATGAAACGTTCTATCAGACTGGTGGTTTCTTTTTCCGCTACAACTAATATTGAATAAGTTATCATGGCCGGATACCCGGCTGGATATTCAGATCAAAATGGCACCTGGCTATACCAACCTCCATATCATCGTTATTTTTCATCGCAGAAGATCACTAAGTGTATTTGGAATCCTCATAAAAAGTTCTATCAGAATAATGCTTTCTTTTTTCTCTACGAATAATAGTAATATAAAGAAGTTAGCATGGCTGGATCAAAAATCAAGAAGGCACTCAGCCGCCAAAAACCATCCCCTTTAATGTCCTTTTACATGATACGACTTTTGTTCAATTTGGTCCAGTAATTTTTCCGTCGATAGTGAATATACATTTATACATACTTAGTCCGACTGTCAGCTCTAATATATATATATATATATAGTATATATATATATATATATATATATATATGATATATATATATATAATACATTATATATATATATATATATATATATATATATATATATTATATATATGTATACTATATGTGTGTGGTGTGTGTGTGTGTGTGTTCTCAACAAATGAATAGAACAGCAGTGCAGTGATAAATTATATTAACCCTATTATATTTTATAAGTTGTTCGGTTTCATATCGTTTTTTTTTTTTTTTTTTTTTTTTTTTCTTTTTTTTTTTTTTTTTTTTTTTTTTTTTTTTTTTTTTTAGTACCGTGGTCAAAGGAGGGCTCCCAACAAAATTTGTTTTATCCTGGATTAGGCGATGTATGAACGATGGCCCTCCTTTGACAACTAACTCTCTGTTCCCATTATACAAAGAAATGTTCTCATATGTCACAGACCGTGACGCCTGTCAGCAGTATATTGTATTGAATCTTCACGTAGTGCTTTGACATTTCACGCGATACTTTCGGTAGCTTGCGATAGATGGCGGTGGGAATGGCTCGTGAGTCTCCCCTTCTGTCTCCCGGGGATCCGTCCCTCAACAGCAAGAGGCGGTCTTGCGTGCGTGCGTTCGTGTGTCGGGTCTGCTGCTCTGCTGCGCCTGGGTAGGACAGTTTCTTCCCAGCAGTACTACGGAATGTGTATTCGCTTCTTCTCGGAGATTAATTCTAAAATTATCCTTGTGGAGACCGTTTTACTGCCATTAAAGGAATTGAAAACAGAAGTGAAATCATGTTTTCCCAACCTCAAGCGTGACTTCTTTTGCAGGAGCGACATAGCTCGGCTGTCGATTGCTTTAACAACAGTTTGTTCTCAATAAATGGGGAAGAGCGAACAGAATGAGATGATAGGATCCAGTGGTGTTCATCTCCATGTAATGCATTCAACGTCCTGAGCTTTTTCACACAATATGTGAGAGGCAGAGAAGCAAAGAAGGAAACCTCTGACGTTCTCTCCGAGGGATAAAGGTAAATAGAATCTTTTAATTCGCATCGAAGTTCATCCTGGATTTGTAAGTCTTTGTGTGTGTTCTCCTAGCTTACAGTCCAATTTCTGTATATGTTCACACAAACACAGTAACTATATTAGATATATATAATTAATATAGAGATATATCATATATATATATAGAATTATTTATATATATATATGATTATATATATGGTCATGTATATAATATATATATCTTTGATAATATATAGATCATATTATGTAGATATATATTATATTATATATATTATATACAATATAGATAATATACGTATTATATATAATATACATAATAATCTATATATATATATATTATATATAGATATATATGTATAAGATATGATATATCATATATATATATATAATATGATACATATATATATATAATATATATATATATACGTATTTATGTGTGTGCGTGCACGCGCGCGCACGTTTAATATGGAAGCGCGTTTGCCACTTGAACGAATGTTTATCAACCACAAAGGCGTCAAAACATAACCCTCCCGGTAAGGTAAATATCATCGGAAAATCCGTCAACCGGACCGTGGTGTCCAGTGAGCTGTAAGCACAGCAATATGGGCGCTGGTGAAAGTGTCAAAGAAATTCATGAGGTTTTTTTTTCTTTGATGCTCAGTCTCTGGTTTTTAAGCATTTTATTTTGCGATTTTGGAATCTTAATATTGTGTAACGATTCGTTCACGCCATTTTTTGTCATTTCGGTTATTTTTATTTTTCACTTTTGTCTCGCATATGACTATTTATTCTCATGATTGTATAGGTTTAAATAGAAATGCAAATATAAGTGAAAAGTCTTACGTTTTACGAGTTCCATCTGGTGCTTAATATTTGTTTGTGGCTGCTCTACCGTCAGTCTGTTTTAGGAATCTGAATGACTATTTCCTTCATCCTTCATTTAACGTGTTGCCTAAATATTCGAAGCTCTCTGGTTATAATGTCATTGCGCCATTGATCCAGTTAACAGAAACGATGAAACGATTATATTTACTTTTGGGTATTAGCTGATGGCGTTGGGATCACAGAAGCATATATACCCTCTTTGTTTATTACAGTTTTCTCAGTCACGGAGTTTTTTTATTAATCTTATCATATTTTTTCGTGTTGTGATCCACCCTCGGACTTTGACCTTGAAAGGGCTCGGGAACATCGAGAGTAAATCGAAGAAAATTTGAGAGCAAAAGGCAATGAAATATCCATGGCAACAAAATGCTCACTTGAACCAGTGCAACAAAAACCACTCAATGGATTGCTCCTATTTTGGGGGGGACCTGTGTATGCAGGTGTTTATTATGAAGGCCAGAAAAGAACAGAAGAAACTTTGAAGTGTTTGTTTTCTGTTTTCCCTCGGTTCTCATAAGGCGACACGAAATACTTAACATCGATTTCAAATTCTTGTTGTTGTTAGTATTAGCATTATTATTCGTGTTGTTATTTGAAAAGTACCTTCGTTTGAACATATCAAAACATTGTCACAATATGCCGTAATAGAAGGAATTTATACTCCCTTATTATCCGAATCAACTTTGTGAAGCATTGCTGGTCATCTTGTGCTTTCATTTTACGGAATACTTATTTCATGAGCTGTTGCAATGAAAGTGTATTCGTTTATGAATTGCTGAGTTCTTCAGACCTTTAGGGACAGTTTTTCTTTCTGTAGTAACCAGTCGTCTACTCCCTCCCCCTTTAGGTATGTTTGTATAGATCGTGTTCTCTTTATAGCAGAAGGTAGATAAATAAACAAGGAATGAGAAGTGAATTTTGAGTTCCCTGATGCTTTCAGTTAGCTGAACTTCCAGGGCGAATTATATATTTTGTATTCATTACTGGGTAAAGCTGCTTTATCATGTTGTGCGAAAGATGATCATTGTGAATTAATAAAGCTTTGGTGGCGTCAGGTAGGTTTTCTTTTGCAACAAAGCTTTTTATGTAAAGAAGGATAAGGACAAATTTCCAACCGTATTCCCCGTGACCTGCAGGAATAATCTAGTCCCCAAACTTCAATATGTTTAGGTTATTTTGCCAACAACAGAAAGTATTACTTGCTCAGTAATTATCGGTCGTGATGAGGGACTTCTGTTTCCTCAAGGCTTCCTCTAATCTTGAATTCGTTTTCTCATAAAATGCCTTTAGCTTCAAAGGTACATTGATTTTCTTGAGATCTACTTTTTGTTTCGGTTTATGGAAACTCTTCTTTACATCATCATCTATAGTCATTGCATTTCTCTATTTCATTTTGTAGTACATGGAAGTAATAGTACTTTTTTTTATTCATTTCGCAAACCTTTAATTTAAAGAAAGCTGCTTTTTGAGAGTTTCCAAGTTGGCGCTCTTGAACTGTTCGAGATGAGTCGCTTTTGTTGTGTTTTTTAATCTTCTCATCGAGATTCAATTGACGGTTAATTGGAGTTTTAGAGGCGCCTGCAAATAAAACTAAACGATTCAATTAGTCCGGATAATTACGTCAGTAATTACTTTGCTTCACCTAAGTCCCTTTCATTGATCCTTTTAACATTGAAGGCAGTGACGAGGCTAATTTATAAGGTGAAATATCTTATAACGTAATGAGTCATTATTTCCTATTTATAGCTGTGCTGAAATAAAGTCTCTTGCAAGACATTTTCGCTGTCAGCTCATTACTAGCAGTTATTTTCTAAGGGAAGGAAGCAGCGGACTGCACTGGGATGCGTTAGACGAAGTTTCTTTTGTGATTTGTTTCAGTTAGCCCCTCAGTGAATTTCCATTAATCGATATTCTAATTCCCCGGAAGAGCGTCGCCCTCGCATGACTGAGTTTTTGGGGAAGTGCAATTGATTTGCTTCTTCTCCAGACGATTCGGATATTAAACTTTTTCCATCTTCCCTCAATTCACCCGTAAGTTCTTCTTCATAGCTCTCGGCTGTCTGCCACGGCTGAGCGCAGGATTCTTAAAAAGACCTTTATGAAGATGAACTTTTCTTCCATGATGTAGGTTTTCAGAATTTACATTATAGTACGTACATAGTAAGAAAATACAGTAGAATTAGGGCATGGCATTTTTTTTTTTTTTACTAAAAAGGTAAACCTTTTCTCAGTGAACTAGGAAATTCACTTAATTTCTTTCCATTAATATCCTAGATTTCTTCTGAAATGGAGCAGGGGTTGTCGACACCAAACACACAATGCAGGTTACGATATATATATATATATATATATATATATATATATATATATATATATATATATATATATATATATATAGTATATATCTATATATATATATATATATATATATATATATATATATATATATATATATATTACGTCACACAGACACACACAAATATATATTATAAATATATATATGTGAATATATATATATATATATATATACTATATTATATATATATATATATATACCCATATATATATATATATATATATATATATATATATATATATATATATATATATGCAACTGTAATAGCCACAATGCTCTATTAGCTTCTTGAATTCTTTGCTCGTTTTTGGATACGCTTGTCACTACAAAACCTGAAGATCCAAGTTCAAAGAAATTTCTTTGAACTTGTATCTTCAGACTTAGTAGTGACAAGTGTATCCACCAAAAAAAAGAGCAACGAATTCAAGACGTTAAGAGGGCATTGTTGCTTATACAGTTGCATAAGTATCTGGTAAAAAACTGATCGGCAGATTCTGCATATATATATATATATATATATATATATATATATATATATATATATATATATATATATATATAAAAATAAAAATATGTATGTATATATATATATATATATCTATATATTAATATTGCTTATGTGTGTTCGCGTACGTAATCGAGTATGATTGTGTTCATTCAGCATACTCATCTTTCCCCCTGGAAGATGGTAGATCGGAAAGGTACCATTTTTTCTAATCATTTTTTATCTAAGCGGCTGTGTATATTCATGTGCATCATGAATGTATCGTTATATATATGTATATTATATATAATATATATAATATATATATATATATATATATTATAATATATATATATATATATATATACAAACACACACACACACATATATATTATATATATATATATATATATATATATATATATATATATATATATATATATATATATATATATATACATATATACATATATATACATATATATATTTATATATATGTAAGATATGGGAGGCTGGATATGAGTGGAAATTTGTCGATGTGAAAGCTTTGTGCTACTTTTTTTTTTTTTTTTTTTTTTTTTTTTTTTTTTTTTTTTTTTTTTTTTTTTTTTTGCCGATTTCGTGGTACACACAAATCACAACTCACTTCTACGCACTCAAGGTTGCAAGAGTAAAGGCCATTGGTCCTGAGGCGGCCATACCACTCCAGAGCTACAAGTTTCTTGTGGAGAGCATTTAAGGAAACATCAACTTTTTCGCAGGTGACCTTAGCAGCCCAAATTAAAATCAAGTAAATAATACGCAGAAATGTCTTCGGTGCAATCGAGTTTTTTGTGCAGCATATAATGCTGTATGAAACTTTCAGCCACGTCGCATGAAATTCTTAGCCGTGGCCCATGAAACTTTCAGCGACGGTCCGGTGGTGCCCTGTGTTGTTGACAGCTATAGCGGTGCCAGAAGTATGGTTATGGCTAACTTTAACCTTAAATTAGGTCAAAACTACTTGGGTTAGAGGTCTGCAATTTCCTATGTTTGATGATTAGAGCGTCGATGAACAACATGCCAATTTTCAGCCCTCGAGCCTCAGTAGTTTGTAGGATCCGCGGGCGGACGTTCGGGCAAAAAACCACCTGAATAGTTGTGCTTTACGGAACACTAAAAAGTGATTAGATCATTTTCATGAGCGTGTATGTGGGTTTTCACACAATGTGTGAAAAGGGTCTTGTGGCTTTATAATAGTGTGATCAAAACTCAAGTAAAAGATAAGATATATTTTATTCACCACCTGCACACGGTCGTTTTCACTTTAGCTGAACGTAACTCGTAGGTGTTCTTTTAGAGAGGCTCTTTTCCCCCAGAACAGTTCCTCACTTCCAGCTGCACTGAAATAAATTCTTCCTGCGTAATCCTTTCTGAATGTGACGCCTGAAGGGACCTCCGAGTTTCCCTTTTCCTTCCATCTTTCTTTAGCTTCTCTTTTATCCCGTTAAATCATTGTTAAAGTTTGCTCCAGTTCTCTAGCATTTCCCCTCATTACCTTAAGTAGACGTATACAATCCTGATCAACTCGAGCAGTCCAGAAATATTTTGGATAAACAGATGACATAAAAACTCTGAAGAAACTCGTAACTCATGTGCTTTTAATCATAATTAAAGTAGATTAAATTTCCCAGATGTCCTAATAAACGTGTTTCTTGAAACTAAACTCTTGTATGAAATTGCACCCACATGGCAACTACATTTCTTGCCTCTCTACATCATGCGGTGCAAAGTGAACCCAACTGATGCTGTCTGTGTGGAATTCAATGACTTCACAGGCCAGTGTCAATGATGAAGGATTCGTCACTTCTGAAAGTGGCGCGATGTTGAAGTCATGTTCCGAAGAATGTCAACTCAGCTCGCCCAGACGTTCCTCTCGAGTGATTAGGGTCTTCACAGGTGACCGGGGCTTGGGCGTAAGTTGAGGTGTCATGTGAAAGACATCTGATCTGGTTTTGATTAGGTCTTATGGGCAGGACTATTAACCATACGTACGTGTGCGTGACGGTGTATGTTTCCTTACGGAAAAGGATATATAGTTGGGCACTTGGAACCATACAATCGAGAGAAATGGATCTGTTTTGAGTGAGGGCTTAACTACTGCTGAAGAGGTAAGCATATTTACATTTCATAACCAAAGTGTGTCTCTGTCTTTTATCTGTTAAACATTGACATCGGAGTTTTCTCTTTAATATGTGACTTTTGTTCCGTGAGATTAATTTTTTATAATTTTGTTCTATTGACATTTATTTATGCGTATTTATGTGGGATTCCTTCTTTCTCAGATGGATCTGGAAGTCCCAAAAGAAGAGGAATGGGGTGGTAGAAGTCAAAAGTGACTATGACTAGTAATTGCATACTTTTTTTACTTGGGAGAATTCTTATGATTAATTGTGTATTTTTGACTGGTGTTTAAAGATGAGTTCGTTGCTAAAGAGAAAGGGATTTTCCCTGTTTATATTTTTGATATACCATTTTCTGGATTGGTAAATCATTTCGACTTTTTTTCGTGTTTCATGTAGAAGATCGAGTTTCGGAAGTAACTTATTTTGTTAATCAGTGCCTTTATGTTTCTTTACGAATAAGGTCTATTTTTTTATAATTCTGGAACTAATTCAGCCACCTTTAGTTAGTTATCAAATGTGGGTTGTGTGAGTGGTCGGTTGCGAGAGAGAAAGAGAGAGAGTGGTCGGCCAGAGAGAGAGAGAGAGAGAGAGAGAGAGAGAGAGAGAGTGGTCGGACGAGAGAGAGAGAGAGAGAAGTCGTACGAGAAGAGAGGAGAGAGAGAGAGAGAGAGAGAGAGAGAGAGAGAGAGAGAAGGATACTTCGTCGAGAGAAAGAGAGAGAAGTCATGCCGGCCAAACGCTACCAAATATCTTTACTTCCTAGGTAAGTAGAGTCCAGACGCCTTTAAAGGCGTAACACACACACACACACACACACACACAAACAAAACACACATACACACACACACACACACATATATATATATATATATATATATATATATATATATATATATATATATATATATATATATATATATACATATATATATATATATATATGTGTGTGTGTGTGTGTGTGCGTGTGTGTTAGTGTGTTTGCGTGTGTATGTACATGTATGTGTGTGCGTGATTCTTTGCCACTAATTATCCACATGACCTGTTCAAGCATTTAGTTATTAAAGCACTGGCAACCCCTTAATATCAAATTCAAGATACCTTGGTACGTTATAACACCAGGAGTTGGCTTAAATGCCACTTCCATGGTCAAGATTCAAATCTATTGTATACCTTTCTGCCTTGATACTTGGGTAGTATGATAAACTCTATACCAACGATTATTTTTTGGATTATTATTTATAAGTTTTAGAATGGCTTTTTAGTAACAAACCTATCGGAACTCTCTCTCTCTCTCTCTCTAAATCTCTCTCTCTCTCTCTCTCTCTCTCTCTGTATATGTATATATATATTATATGATATATTTATTTATATATATATTTATATAATAATATTAGTTAGATATATATTATATATATATATAATATTAGATATAGATATAGATATTATTTATTTATATATCATATATATCTATATTAATTATTTATAATATATAGTTATATTATCCATTATAGACTAGTTATAATATACTACTAGATATATATATAAAAGTTTATTATATAGTATAATATATTATATATAGATAAAATATATAATTTATATATAACAAGCTTACTGTTTCAGCTACCATGATGTCAAAGTGTTCTTATGCTATGCTTTATCCATCTGGCTGTTGAATGCACTGAGTCACGTCACTCCCGCTCAGATCATTTGGCTTAATATTTGAAGTATGAAAATGTTATGCGTTGAATTATCTGAAATCCATAGGTTATTTCCTCAACAAAATCGAAATCAGTTTTTATCCCTCTTGATGCTGGAATACTTCAAGTCAGATTCGACGCTTAGACCGGCTCGTTGTTCTAATGACTAAGACATTTAACTGTCTTGGGGTGCAAGTTGGTAAATTCGATTTTATTACGCAAATTGTGGTATGATATTATATAAATACATACACATACATTTATATATACATATATCATTAAGATATATATCTATATAGATATATAGTTTAGATATATCATATATATATAATATATATATATATGTGTGTGTGTGTGTGTGTGTGTGGCGGGTGGCGGGGAGGGTGGAGGTGTCTACTCCAGTGCATACTGTGTACATTGTATTGTTCTGTCAGTGGCTTTGCAAGTAGGAATGTTGTACCGGGAAAGGAGCGCAGTGTAACGCATTCCTGTCCAAAGCGTTGCATCAGTGACATCATTTGATGCCCACATTTAAATTCATTCATTCTTTCCCTTTCATGATGCGATTTCAAAGGTTTTCATTAATTTATGAGGAGAGAAACAGATAGAAATGTAGAGGGAGCGTATTTTCTGAAATGGAAATTCACGCCCCGTTTTCGAAAATCCTCGAGTATCGCACGAGCAGATGTGAGCCATTTTTATTCTCTTTTTCCTGTTACCGGGATTATTTTCTCCTCTGCCTCCGAGCGGCTAAATATGCAAGTGTCACTGCACGAACAGGCAGGTCAAAGCAAATATAGGAAAGGCCATTTTTGAACGAAAATCGGTATTTATTTTCGTAATAGACAGAGATAAAAATGATTAATGGGAGAGAGTTGGGGGTGGCGCCGAAGGATGTTCACCGCTCCTTAGTTTGGCAAGACGACCAAACAGCATTCGGTGCTGAGATGTTCGTATTCACTTATATTAATTTCGAGTTGAATCCCTCTACTTGCTTGTCATTATAATTCTTGTCATCTATTTGGACTTCATTTAGATTGTAAACTAAGGAATTATATAGAATTCATCATTTTCCCTCAAAAACAGTTAGAAAAGCAAGGTACAAAGTGACGTAGCTTCAGAAGTGGGAAAAGTCAATAAATGAAAACAACAGAGGTTTGGAATAAAAGCAATGCTCAATAAAACTGACGAGTGTTCCGGTATGCAGATAGATCTCAAAATGATCACTGCCATGGGACTCCAGGTGTCGCTCCATAACTCCAGATAATTCTGAAGAGCAAAGGCAATCACCTTTGTAAAATTTTATTCCCTATGTATTTATGATTTATGAACTCTGTATATATCTCTAAATGTTTTAGTTAAGGCTACATACTCACATGAAAATATCCATTAAATTTAATTTCACTATCTAAAAAGATTTTATTTTGATATATATCTCCAAAAGCCATATTGCTTTAAAGCTTTCCTATAATTTTATTTATATTGATGACAATGACTCGAGAAAACCTGAGGACCACAGATTATTCTTAATACTACAAGAATGTAACTCCAATGTAATGACGACCAAACTCGATTTCCTTTATTGAAAGCTTTGCCAGTCCTTGTCACAAAGTTTCGTGGCTCATAATACTGGTTTTGCATTTCGATAGATACTTCAAGATCGTAAATTATTCAGGTCAAAAGCATTTGGATTCTTTCTTGCTGGTTTTCCATGTTCCTAAATTGTAACGTTTGTTATAGTTTGTGAGGGGTCCCTGTCACTACTAAAGGCGCAGTGTTCAGGTACACCTTAATACTACACACACACACACACACACACACACACACACACACACACACACACATATATATATATATAATATATATATATATATATATATATATATACATATATAATATATATTATATATATATATATATATATATATATATATATATATATAATGTATGTGTGTGTATGTGAGTATGGGTTGGATGAAGCGTTTATCCACGTCTTAGTTCCTCTGCATCAAGTGATTGTGAAGTACTTTTGCATGCATGCAAGTTATACATTACAAGAGGACAAGAGGTGCAAACTCTTGAACCATAGATGAATAACCCTTTAACGCAGTTTTCAGCTCTGATTGAAGTATTTTCAGTTTATATGTTTCCTGGTAATTGAACGACAATAGTCACAAATTTTAAAGCACGATGTATTAAATTTTTTCCTTAAAATCTGGGTTTCTTCGTATGTAGGCTTACTTTATGGCCATTGTGTTTTTTGCCCTCCTAAACTTTACAGAATAGGCTTATTATTTATATAACTGAGTATTTACGCCACGCAGTTTACCTCCGTTCAAAACAAGTAAGTCTGATAACAGTAAAACAAGGAAGGTTTTCGTCTTTGAAATTCTTGGATCCTGGTTTTGTTTTCAATTTTTCATTTTCATGTTCAGTTACCCACCCATTATGCCCAGTACATTTGGAATACTGTTTTGACAATACCATTACAACCATCCGAACCAGAAAAGAAAAGGAGCGCCCACTTCCCTATTAAAGTAATTATACTTTTGTATACATTTGAATGCTGAAGTATGGGATGGAACCGCTTGATTCTAGTTTGGAGTCCCCTTTTCATATGAAGTTGGTGACAATTCCACCTTCTTCCACACGATGCTCATCGATTTCTGCGATGGTTCTGTTTTGATAGCCTTGTCTGAATGCCAACGTTCTCAGCCCACTTCCCTATTAAAGTAATTATACTTTTGTATACATTTGAATGCTGAAGTATGGGATGGACCCGCTTGATTCTAGTTTGGAGTCCCCTCATAGAAGTTGGTGACAATTCCACAATTCTTCCACACGATGCTCATCGATTTCTGCGATGGTTCTGTTTTGATAGCCTTGTCTGAATGCCAACGTTCTCAGCCCACTTCCCTATTAAAGTAATTATACTTTTGTATCATTTGAATGCTGAAGTATGGGATGGAACCGCTTGATTCTAGTTTGGAGTCCCCTTTTCATATGAAGTTTGGTGACAATTCCACTCTTCCACACGATGCTCATCGAATTCTGCGATGGTTCTGTTTTGATAGCCTTGTCTGAATGCAAACGTTCTCAGCCTTTCGCCCACCCCCACCCCCGCCCCCTTGCCCCTCGAGCTTACACCAAGACAATTTAGTGTGCCCTTGTGTTTTGTCCCACCAAGTCCTTAACTAAGCGATAAAGTTAAAAAAAAATCAGTGTTCACATTTATGTTTTAAGAACGATATGAATATGTAGCCCTAAATACATTGATGGTGAAATAGAATAGGATGCAGGCAATCAATTTAAATACCCTGACTATGTATTAGAGAAGGCACTAGAAGCAGTAAGAATGATTTCGTATGAAAGAAAAAACTTACAAAGAATTTGCTTGTACTACCATATAAGAAGTTTGGAGTTAATGTAGCAGTTAAGAACAGTACAACAATGAAACGTGCTTATAAAGAACTCTCCCGGCAGTACTGAAGGATGTATAAATAAAATTCCATGTAAGTGTTGTGATAGCTTCTACATTGGTCAAACTGGGAAACAATGGAAAAGAGAACTGGACAGCATAAAATAAATCTAAGATATGCTCAGGTGAACACTGGAAACCTTGTAAATCGTAGCGCGAACAACCATAGAATCAACTGGTTGAGGGCAAAAGAGATCGTTTATTCTAATAATGCACCAAAAAGAAATATCACTGAGTCTAGTTTTATGAAAGAATGCTTAAACCATAACATGAATATCAGTCAAAGCATTTGTCAACTTGATCTTACTGTTTATTTTAAAGTTATAGTAGGAAGTTTATGCATGCCTTAAAATACAAACATTTTTCATATATCAAAAGAAACATGAAAAATGATTAACTTTTAAGGAAGACAGTAGATATTATTATTATATTTGCAAACATTGTACAGCCCCCTAGCACTCATGAGTTTTGTCGGCCCTTCCCCTTTGACACCTGTCAGGTGTGGATTTGCTGACTCCAAAGGTTCGGTATCTTTGTTTGTACTGTCCCTTTAGAATATATATTATGACTTCTATCACTATGTTTCAGGCCTTCGGTAATGACTTCGAAATGAATTCAAAACCAATCTGGACCTACGTACACCCAGACTCTTATTATTGCACCAATGGACTTGAAGTCGATGGAATATTGACTCCAGAGCAACGAGAAAGTTCCAAAATTGTGTTTATTATTAGGTCAACAAAACTTAAACATAGAAATAAAAGGAACAGCTCCTTCTTAGATAGAAATCCCATTAGAATTTTTAACTATACTCTGTTTTTTTCCATCTGTCCATCAGCCTGTGGTGGTCGCGCATGGTAACACTGCGTCCCGGGCTTTAAATAGTTACGCTTTGTGTAAGTTTTAGGTAAATAAAAGGATATTTGGGAGTACATTTGCAACTGAAAAGTATTTTAATAATTTACTGTAAGCAAATTACACCGTTAATATTCGAAATAGGATATTATTTAAAGCCCGGGAAGCAGTGTTACCATGCGCAAACACCACAGGCGTATGGACAGATGGAAAAAACCAGAGTATAGTGTATCGTATTCCTACTCTCTTCCACAAGGCGTTTTCTCCTACATCTAATTAGCCCTCTTTTTACGAAGAAATACTTTTCTTAACCTATTATTTTAAACAAAATTATTACCTAATTAATCTTTTTTTTTTTTTTTTTTGCAAACAACTCAGAGAAATGTGGAGTATGAGAGTTTCCCTACCAGTGCTGACTGCGTCAAAAATGAAATTTTATGCGAGTTTTCCCTTCTTACACGATGACCGTTTTCGTAAGAACTGCATTTCTCTAATTCAGAAAAAGTTATTTGCTTAAAATGTTAAAGTGATACCAGAGAATCCTCTAACCATTGGTTCATTATTTGCAGTCAAGGATAACCTCAGCCCCCCCTTCGTATCCAATATTGCATATAAATACATATGTCCGTGATATGTGAGGAGGTTGCTGACGGCACAGGATGCAGGTTATTTAATCCAGAAGCCTCAACATAAAAAAAACTCATGCTGTTCGATGCAAAAGCAATATTTATGTCTGTTGTTAAAAAGAGAACTGTTCCCTCGTTAACCAATCATTTATCGTCAACTCAATTATATGTAAGCCAGTCTTTGATGTATATTTCCTTTTTACTTTAAATATTATTCTTATGTTTTGCTTGGTGAGTCTATGTCTATGTGCCCTTGACCTATTTCTTTATGGTCCTTTTTTTAAATTCCTTTTTAACGCTGCACCGCCGTTATTTTAATTGTGAACATTTTTATTTTTTAAACCTTTTCATTACTGTGATTCTATCTGTACTGCAAATTATTTTCCTTTTTAGCCTTGAAAATCGGACATGTGAAACGTCTGCAATAAATTTGTAAGAATGGAGGTCCTCGTTGCCGTTGTTCCTTGAGGACGTGTATGTTTTGGCCGTGGCTTCTCCTTCGGGCCAATTATATGTCAACATACAGAAATAATATAAAATCACTGAAATGATTTTGATAGATTTTTGCTTTCAAAAAATTTCATGGCGATATTGCTTAAAACATGAGCAAGAGGATTGTTACAACCATTTCGTAATTTTGATACGTTTCCCACTGAATTCAATTCTATATTTTGTTCTCATATTTTAATTTATTCTATCGAAATGTTCTTAAAGAATGGTATATTCAGCTGCGTTCTCTATAAGATATCAAATGAACATTCTAGCGAGTCATTAAAACTCGCAAGCCTACAATAACATTTAATCAATGCATTTTTTAACATACTTGTTTTTCTTTATATTGTGCATCAGAAATGCTACCAACCAATGGGTTTAGAAAATCAACAAGTTAGCTTGTTAAATCATATAGAGCTAATAATTGGCTTAGTGGGAAAAATTGGTTTTGTGCATTTTTATCGGTGAGGTCGGGCAAACCTTTTTTTTCTTTCTTTCTTTTTATAAAGTTCTCATTTCCCTTCAGTATTTTTAACTTTTTTGTTGGAATGAACAATCTCTTTATCTATGGGATTTTGTTTCATTCTTTTTGTGTATAGTTTCATGACTGATAAATTTTAAAGTTAACATAGCATTTTTGAACCCTAATATATTGAAATAAGTACTTACATAGATCCCTCCTTACAATTTGTATATAATTCTCGTGGTCAGGTCGGCAACGTGAACTCTTTGTGATTGTGGGACCTTTGGTTCGTTTCCCGGTACCGGACATCACAATTTCTTTCAAAATCAACTTTGAACTTGGATCTCTTCAGCCTTTGTAGTGACAAGAGTATCCAAAAAAAGAGCAAAGAATTCAAGAAGTTATATTATATATATATATATATATATATATATGATATATATATATATATATATCTTAGAGATTATATATAATCTGTTATAATATATAGATAGATTAGATATCTTATATAAGATTTATATAGATATATATATATATATTATATAATATATATAGGATTATGTTATATAGATATATATATCTATATATAATAATATATCTATAGGATATATATATTATATATATATATATATAATATATATACATATATACATATATATTAGAATATCTATAGATATATATATTATATTATATTATCTACATAGATTATTATATATTAATATTATATATAGATATATATATATATATATATATATATCTCTATATATATATATATAGTGATATATATATCTCTATATTCACATTAGATAGATAGCTTCTATATATCTGATATATCTAGATATATATATCTATATATAGTATATATATATATATATATATATATATATAAAGCTTATATATCTATATATATCTATAATTATCATATCTAGAGATGATATATTATATATATACTATATATCTATCAGATATATATATATATACATGACGATATATATATTATAATAATATATATTAGCAAGGAACCAATAGATATATATTATTCTATATATCTTTATATATATCCTAATATATATCGCTATATATATATATATATTTATATATATATTATCGATATCTATATATAATAATATCTATATAATATCTATTATTATATATATAATAGATATATATATCAGGATATTAGATATCATATATATCTATATATATATATCTAATAGTATAATATACTACTCTCTATATATAGATATATATATATATATCTATCTATATATCTATATATCGATAGATTATATATATATATAACTCTATCTATATATATAATATAGATATATATAGATATATCTTATCTTATAGATCTATTATATATATATATAACATGATCTATATAGTATATATATTATAGATATATATATAATATAATATATATATATGATATATATAGTTATTATATATATATCTAGATCTATATAGTATCTATATAATATTATATATATATAGATATATATAATAGATATAGATATATATATTATTATATAATATGATATACTATATATATATATATTAGATAAATTTAATATATTAATAATATATATATATGTGTGTGTGTGTGTGTGTGTGTGTGTGTGTGGCTATATACCTGCGCTGGTTCCAACTTCTTTTATGACTCATGCGGTACATTGCTTACGCCAATGTGAGTCAGAAATTTATTCTTGTAAAACAAGTTCCCATGTGTTCATTTACATAATATCACAGACTGAAAGAATAAGTCGTATGAAATGTTAGCAATTCCCTCGCTTCTTGGTCGAAAAGTTAGGTAAAATTCGTTGGTATCTTATGTGCTAGGCGCCTGCCCTCCGATAAATCTCAACTACTCAACATATAGGTTCCAACTTCTTTTATGACTTTTGTGGAGGAATGGCAAAAGCACATACACACACACACACGCACACACACACACACACACACACACACATATATATATATATATATATATATATATATATATATATATATATGATATATAGATATATATATATATATATATATATATATGTGTGTGTGTGTGTGTGTGTGTGTGTGTGTGTATATCAAAAGGTGGAAAATGTAGTCATCAGTAGGGTTACCGAAACTCAGAAGAACAATAAGAGTTTATTAAGATACTTTTCGTGCCATCCTGACACATCATCAGTCTGTAATATAAAAATAATTCACATTTATAAAATATAAAATTAAAGTTAACTTGCTAATTCTTAACAAATACATTTATAAAATGTATTTGTTAAGAACTAAAAAACTAAAATTATTGACAAGGTGACATTAAAATTGACGAAACGTATTAATGAATTCTTATTGATCTCCTGAGTTTCGGTATATATATATATATATATATATATATACGTATATAAGGGCTGGAGCTGGAGCTCAAAGATGATACATCACGAAGGAAGTAGTAGGGAAAGGCATCCTCATCTTTTAACAGTTTATTTAATCGCCGACGTTTCGTGACGAATTCCAAGTCGCATTTTCAAGGCTAAAAATATATAAAATTTGCGAACTTTAATACTCAATTTGATTTAATTTAAATTAAAAATGTAAGCTCTCAATAAAGTAAAAAGTTAAAAAGTAAAAAGTTAAAATTCAACAGTATTTTCCAAGGCAAACAAATTACAAGTACAGGACTTCACTAAAATCTTAAAAACACGTATACCTATACAAAAGAAAGAGTAAGACTAACAAAAATAGTAAAAACCGAGTGAGCCAAACCAGCTGCCCAAACTACGCTATGAACAATTTTACAGAGGACGTTTGGGTGTTTAACGACGGTTCAGTCTTTTTGATAATTATAGATTCTAAAATAGTCTGGTCGTTGTTGTTCCGCAGTTGGTCCAAGATAGAAAAATCCCTGCTGTCAATATAGGTTTTACACGTTTTTGCATGATTACGTATATTATATTGTTCCGGATTAGATAACCTACTACCTGTTCTATGGCTTATGCCCCT